>NW_010367943.1:550079-601554 GCF_000414095.1 Morus notabilis | reverse complement strand
TATTGTGTCTGTGTCCTTGTTCCACATAATCTCATTATGCGAAATACACTCATTCAATATCTCGCCATATCAACAGTGCGGATAACACCGTTCCATTCTAAATGAGAATGACATGTATTAATAATGTTTTAAAGATTCTGAACTTTAATTAAATTCATTATGAACATTACTTTTTGATTATTATCCTTAAACATTATCCTCTCGTATATAACACTTATATACAATGTTTAAGGTTACATAAATAATCATGGAATTTTCATTGATATTCATAAAATATTCATAAATATATGCACATAAAATAATGAATAAACTCTTTTATTAAATAAATAATAAATATCCTATTACATCTCATGCTTCTAGGACACCATTCCCAACAACTTATTGGTAAAGAAACTGGTCTAGGTTAGAACATTAAGAAGAATACTATTGATGCATCTGAGGAGTGGTGGTATAATAAATTACAGGTATACAGAATTATGTGGTTTGTCATTGTTTATTCTAGTGTTGGACTTGGCAGGTTTAATTTATTCAAGTGCTCTTGCATATTCATCCCAACACATCGAGGTTTCGCACTCGGGGAATTGAACCACAGTTAGAAGAAAAGTTAAATAGGATCTTCATGAATACTGTGGCCACAGGAGTGTATTCTTGGACACCATTGACCACAATTTCGAATGGGTCGTCGACCAACAGGCAGTAAAGAAGTATTCAACCAAGCACATCGAAGTGTCATTGAACGCACTTTTGGTGTTTGGAAGAAAAAATGAAAAATTTTGAGAGACACGCCTAGTTATTCATTTAAGAAGCAAGTAAAAATAGTTATTGCAACAATGGCGCTTCATAACTATATTAGGATGCATGATAAGCGTGATCGACATTTTCAAGAAATCGAGGATAATCTAGATGTTTTCGATTATGAAGAGCATCAACTGGAGGACAATGTAGAAGAAGCTGAAGCTTCACTATCACAAGAAATGGTTGAAGTACGAGTTCAAATTGCGACAAGTTTAATAAACACGACTTAATTCTTTTAATGACTCTGTCAGTTTTTTGAACATGAAATGTACTTTTTTGTTCAACAAATTGATTACTCACTAATGCTCTTTTTAGTTGTGACTATATTGTGAATGAAGAAATGAAAAAAAAAATTAATTAATTATCATAAATTTATTGTTAAAAAACTTAAAATCATAGCATTATGTTTTTTTAAGTTAAATAAATATTTCTAAATACCAAAAACAATTAATATATTTAAGTTCCATGCCATGTCTATTTTGATCATTTTACATACCCACAGTAATTTAACATCAAAATTTATCAAACGCTATTACACTGATTTTAGAACTAGCACGGCTACAATAATTACAGTTTATCAAACACTCAGCTGCTTCTTATAACAGCTGTTTCTTCCTTCAACACAGCTAAAAGTAATTTTTCTAAAATTCACAGCAATACCAAACTAAGCCATTGAGAACCACGATAAATGACCATAAAATGTCCTTAAAGCTTTGCGTATGAGAAAGCTAGAGAATTTTGTTCTTGCTTCTTGGAGTACCAAATATTACCATTTGCTATAATGCAGCTGATTCGGAGCCAAATTAACTTGAACAAGAAATTATTCGATTCACTACAGTTTTCAAAAACTTCTAACCACTTGAGGGATTCAATTGGTTAACCAACATTTCTTTTAGATGAATAAGAAATGTTGAAGATAGAAAAAGAATTACAAATAGGGCTGTTCATAAACTCGCAAGCCCAACCTACCCCATCCCAACCTAATCTAAAAAATACAATTTTTAGTATTAAATTTTTTTTTCCGCCCATTCAATGTTTGGCCTGAAGTTTTGAGGCGAGGTGTGGGTTTGGCTATAATAGCCCACACACCCCAACCCAACCCGCGTTCTAACTTACCTCCTTTAATATCTAACTCTAGACGTACAACTCATTTCTACTATCTAATTTCTTCATGTTTGAATTAAACCTCTATATTTGCTTTATATTAAGACTAATTTATGTTTGATGTTGAATGGACTACTTTACTTTATGTTTGATGTTGAATTTAACTTTGAATTTCTATTTGTTTGAATGTTGGAGTTATTATTTCTATTTGATGATGAACTTTGAATATTGGATTGAACTTTGAGTCTTTGATTCTTTAGATGTTGAAACCGATCACGTAACCCACCACGCACTGCCCCAACCCAACCAAACATCATTGGGTTGTGAAATTTTTCTAACATCGTTAAAGCCAAATATGTGTAACCCGCACCCTTTGGGGTGGGAAAAAAAAATCCTACCCCGCACCAACCCAACCCATAAACAGCCCTAATTACAAACAAAAGAAGACGACAGCTAGAAGCTAATTACAAGATTTCAACTATAAAAATCATAACAAAAAGAAGTTTATCACTGCGTCTAGTCGGATGTTGTTAGGAATTTTAAGCACTAGTTCATACTATTCAAAAGCAATAAGAAAACAAACGGAGAGAAAACAAGCAGAACACACACAGGATTTATAGTGGTTCAACATTGAGAGCTGCGTCGACTTGTTGCCCCCAGAATATCACTATAATTAGAGATGTACAAGGTATAATCCTTTCTTAAAAAAATACCTTGGTCTATTTTTCTCAACAGAAAACGATTGCCCTAAAAGTCCCTCGTATGTATCACAAGAATTGGGGCAAACCAATACACATGTAGAATTAGGTCGAACCACGGTAGGTGAGAAAAGTTTATGGTAAAATTTGACACAACATATGTCCCCACCGCCCGGTACACGAAAATGAGTCCACCAAGTGAAGCCACAGAATTCATTCCGAGTCCAGCTGAGTTTATCAGCATGCAATTTCTTATTCTCACATTCATTCGTGACAAGTCAAACAATGGCAAGTGAAATAGGATGTCATTCAAGAGAATGAGTGCAGGAAGAGAGACTCAAGCCCACATGGAACTGCATTAAAACTGAGGTCTAACCTAAAGTAACTCGGCTTTCAACACTGTTCTAGTTCCAAGGTTTGAGCTAAAGGGAAGAAACATCTGTATTTTCACAAGATTCCCCACGGCCTGCTACACCAAAAGAACCTTTTGCAGCTCACCAGTGTTTATTTTGATCCACAATAAAGGAGGAGGAAGCTATGTGACAGCCAAGTGAAGGAGCTTTATCAGGAATTCCACGCACCTCGGAAAATGTAGCTCGGTTAGTTTGACAGTTCCCATCACAACCGAGCCAATCTTGCGAGGTTTGCAGAGACAGCCGAAATAGTGCTCCCGTGGAGCATAGATTTGTAAGCCGAACTCTTCTGCTGCAGCTCTCCATTACGAGTTCAGCTATCTCATCTGAACAGGATATCGCTTCTCAACATGATAGAAACCAGTTCCAGAGTTCAAGACTGCATTTTAGAGAAATATGTTATGTTTCTTCATGCTAAGCAAAATTTGCAAAAAGATTCCAAGGGAATCCTTTTCTCTTCAATTTATCTTCTTTGGCTAATTGGCCATGGAGTAATTTCTCCAAACTGTATGAACTTCCCTGTGTATAAAATTATATTGTTAGATCAAACGGATTGAAGATCAAAGCCCAAAACTAACCAAAAAGATTTTAATTCGATGCATAGACATACATAGATGAACTTGAAAAGCGACAATCAATCATCGTTCTCCAACGTCATTTAACTTTTGTTTCTTCTGGTCAACGAAGGAATGTAATCTAAGAGACAGGGTGAGAAGCTTTATCTTGCCACTGATCTTCCTGGAAAGGTTCCATAGAACCCCATTTTCTTCCAACTTTCAGTTTGACATGCAAAGGGACTGAAGATAAATCATTTCATTAGATAATATACACGTGTCCACCAAATAGCAAATCATTTAACTAAAAGATGTCAAGCATATACCAAGAAGCGAAGCAGCATTTTCCATGCACATCCGCAACAATGATGCAGCTTCGTTTAATACAGAGGGATCGACTTCCAAAACTAACTCATCATGTACCTGAAAGAAACCAACAAAAGGAGCTGTTAATTTTCATGTTGCATGATAAGCAAATATGGCTCTTGTATTGCCTCCCACAACCAACGCAACCAAGTATTAAAAAAAACAAAAACAAAAAACAAAACAAAACAAAACAAAAACTACTTAATCAAGTATCTGAAAACTTCCAAGTGTTCCATTCATTCGACCTCCCAGATTTCATAATGTCCACGGAATTGGTTTTTTTTTTTTATTAAAAAAAAAAAATGAGCCTTCCAGGATACCTGTAATAGAATTCGACAGCAGCCGTTCAGCATGTTAAACCGTTTTGTAAGTGAGGAAGTGAAACCGGGCAAATCAACTCCAGCTATCACAGAATAAATATTTATCATTGCAATCTTAATTATGTCAGCAGCAGATCCCTGTAAAAGGCATATGTTAGACTTAGAACGTGCATCTGAGAATATCATGAATATATGGTTATCTTCGTATTCTTCTTTGTAATCCAGCCTCTCCAAACAAAAAGAACGGAAAAAGTTTTACCTGGCACACAGAATTCACAGCTTGTCTCTCAGCTTTAGATTTTTCTTTAGTGCTTCCGACTTCTATTTTTGACAAGAACCGTTTTCTTCCCTTCAGGGTCTTCACATATCTGAAATACAATTAAACATATAATCAAGGAACACTAACAAAGACAAAAGAAGAAAAAAAAAATCAGAACAGTGCATGAATTTTGCAATAGTCATCGACAACAACAAGAACAATAATAAACTCGTTACATTGAACAAGACAGTAACACTGTTCACTACAAGGCTTACTATAAAGGCTCACAAGGATAAAAAACCAACTGAAAAGAAAACGGGTAACTGAATGAATGAATGCATGCAACCTCTTTTACATTTGTCCGTGAGTAGGAAAAAAAATCGGAATGTAAGGTAGATAAAAATCATATAACAAACATCTTATATGAAGTACACAATTCATTTAAAATTACAAAACATGTTTACCCCTTTTCACGGCAGCAAGCAACAACTTCGTGAAGCCAAGAAGCAACACCGGGAAAAGAACTCTTGAAACTTTGAATTTTTTCCTTGGCATCAACTGGACTGCAACCAAGTCGTTCCGAAAGGGTGTTAGAACCCATTCCATAAAGAATGCCATACACCAGCCTTTTGGTTTGATCTCGTTCATGGGAGCCAACAGACTCTTCTGGACAACCAGTCCATCTAGCGGCTATCAAGGTAAAGACATCACCATGGGGTTTACTTAGGAGTTCAATTAGCGAGCAGTCTTTAGAGAAATGTGCCATCAGCCGCAGTTCTATTTGGGAATAATCTGCTGTTAGCAGTAACCAGTTGTCCTGATATAACAATTATAATAGAGATCAATAATTTGTACCATAGAATGATTTCTTCGGTTTTTTTTTTTTTCTCCTAAGATGACCCTGCAGAATTGAGATAAGGACTACCAAAACCTACAAGAAGCAAATTTTGCATCTGAGATTGCCATAAAATACTCATTTATCTAGATACCAAAATCATAGATCTGCCAACATATGATGAATCTGCCCATGTCCTTCCCCAAATTTATGCAAGAGAAGAGAGGCCTAACATCTACATTTGTATCCTATAAGGGGGAAAAAATTATTGATTTTCTTATGCTCAATTAATCGTCTTCTTTACTTGAATGTCATCTACCACCAGAGTTGACCACCTGACCTACCATGAGTCCCAATCCCTGCCTGAATTAGCAGAAGCATTTGACTTGAGTTCTCAGTGAGGGAGCTCAACTGGGCTCTAGCTTTCATTTGGTGCATTTGGATAATAAAATTGAGGAAATGATGATGGACATGGTTCTAGCGTTACAGGGGGAAAAAAACCAATGAAAATGGGCAAGAAAGGAAACTTCTGTCCAGCTTGCTTTTAGCAGTTTTAGTTCTGGAACAAGCTGTCCAGATTTCTTGTAACAAACTTCTCTACTGGTTTTCAGATACAAGAACATTCAAAGGGTTTGTTTTGGCCCGATATAAAAATACTTTCATACCTGAGTAGGAATAAAGTAATCACGAGCATTAATTTCATAACAATCTGCATCAGCTTCTCCTCCATTTTTATCCTTGTTGATTTTGACGACAACCATATGTTCAACACACTGCATTAACATAATTAAATATTTACAAAAATAATATATACAGATTTCAACTTGCAACTCCTTCAGTGTTTAAAGAATAAAAGAACAAAGAGAGAATGAAATGGGGAAAACCCACACCTGGAGATTAGGTTCCTCAATTGAAAGCCGACCAGTTGCAGTTGATGTTTGGAGCCAATGACCGTGTAAAGTGTGTTTGTGTGTCTTAGCAGAAAGTCTAGCGAGTGAACAAATTGATCCCAATGTGCAGTTCAAGAGCTTCGCCAATGTCCGATGCTCTTTAATGACTGGAATAATAGGATGCTCATGCCTGAAACCAAACCAAAAGCTGCCTAATGCATTTCTTGGAAAACATAAGAATGGAACAAACCAATTCCTTAAAACACAGCATGCATGGAAAGAAACCTATATAACATGTATATAAGACAACTGCAGAGTAGCAGCTTAAGTATCTAAAGAAATTCTGTTGTATATGCTAATTGCCTAATTCAAAAGACTAAATGCACCGTATGTCATCTACATCTAGAAATCCAAGAAACGAAAGCAGTTGGTCCATTTTGTGAAGAACACTTTTCTGAGAAACAAACTAGAAAGAAAAAGGCCCATTTATAATGGTTAAATTATACATATACTAAAGGAGATGACGGGATTTGTTCATGCTACAGTGCAATGAACAGTGTATTTCCCGTTTTAGCCTTGTTTTTTTCTTCTGATGAAATTTTAATTCTCATTATGTCATGCTGAGCGTAAATTTACTATATTGCCCTTTAGTTCAGAATTTTTTTTTCTATTTGCTGTGACCGTTTTGGTCATTTACACAGTGTTTTATTTTGACTTTTTCGTTTGTTGTGAATTGTTTTTGTTCCCTTCTTTCTGCAGTCATTTATCTCTCTCTTTCCTTTGTTTCCTTTGTTTTGTTTTGTTCTGCGTCTGTATTAATTAATAATATTAATTAATTGCTTCAATATTTGTAAAGTAAAACAATCCTGCAGATTTCAATCATAGTCCACTCAGTCCCTTGGGAAGAGATAATTTTTTTTTTTTTATTATTATTATTATTGTTATGTCCTGTTTACTTAATAGAATAACACAGACTAAAAAATAGTCTTCTGTTGATTTTTTATTCCCGTTATGTCCTTTTAAATGTAAAGTTATTAATATTGTCCTTTAGTTCAGCTTTTTTTGTTTTTGTTTATTCTGGCTGTTTTGATCATTTATACTCAGAATGAGTGTTTTATTTTCCCTTTTTCCGTTTGTTGCTTTTTGAATTGTTTTTCTTTCCTTCTTTCTGCAGCATCATTTATCTCTTTCATTTGTTTCTTCTGCAACCTTCTAGATCTCTTTTTTTTTTTCTCACTCAGATTGAGTTTTTTTTTCTTTTTCGTTTGTTGGTTTCTACGATCTTACCTTCTAGATATGTGTTTTTATTTCTTTGTTTCTACAGCAACATTTTTATAATATTTATTTCATATTATATAATTTAAACATCTTTATTTTTTTTAACACTTATATTTACAACTAATTTTCTCATTTTTATATTTGCAGCTAAAAGAAATGAAATGCTCAAGAATCACAACAACGTTGTATTTTATTTTGTACAATCTGTATATATATATTATAAATAATAATACTATATATGTCTGTATAAATATGTTTGTACAAATTTTATATCTATCATATAATACAATATTGTATAATACATGTATATATATAAATATATTTTAAATACAACTATCATATAATACAATACTGTACTCCGCAGCAACGCGTGGAATACAGGCTTGTTCAACCTAAAAGACAGTAACCCTAGTGACAAGGCCACACCAAAGTCAAAAGAATGCTTTCACATTTTCTACAAGTCCTAGCTGGTTTTTGACCCACGGCCTACAAAACAACAACCGCTGATCTTGTAAACAATTAATGCAGCATTGTCACCAATTTTTCCATTCTTTCTGATTAAGTCTTCAAATAGAAGAACCTGACAGGTAGGTCTCAAAGTCTTGGATTTTCAAAAGCTAAGAACACGCTATGGTGGAGTATAAACATTCCAAGATCTAATCGGCATGTCTATTCTTCATGATAGTAAGGTTATGAGACGCAACCAAGGAAAATACCTTAATAAGTCTAAACAATGCTTGTCTGTACTTGGATGTTGTTTTCCTTTGTTGTGCTTCTCTGGTATGGGTAGCTTCAATTGTCCATACAATACGTGAGCTATATCTGCTGCTGTGTATAATGAAAACGTCGTGCCAGCCAGCTTATAAGCTTCCTTCTTAAGAGACCTCAACTTTTTACCCAACACATTACGTGCTTTGAGACATCCCTCCACATCAACACCAATTCCCCAAAGCTCCATGTCTGCAAGAATGTCAACCTTGGTAGACACGAGAATTAAACAAGTGTCAAAGCTTATAATAAAAAATTTGTTTTTCTTTGAATTTCATCGCAAATGTGATCAAACAAAAGGAAAATCCATCCTCTCAAAATTTTTAGAGATAACATGGAAGATTTACCAAAGGAATTTCAACACTCAAAAGTGCTTCAGTGAGTTCTTCAGAGACAAGTAACTTCCAGAGAACAGAACATAATGCTCGTGTTTGCGCAACCCGGCGGCAGCAACCATTATGAGCAGCCCTTCGCATCTGATTCTTCCATCTGCCATTTTGATTAGCAGCTGCTGCGGCCTCACCAGATAACCTTTTCTTAACTTCCTGTTTTCACATCTTAAACTTCAAAATCCAAACTAAAGATAACAAACATCTAGGTATTAATTCAACACCAAATATTCAAAAGTTATTTTTCTGCATTCCAAATATGCTGATGGAACAGATCAGTATTGGAATTATATAAATAAAAACTCTCTTCCAAGCGACAAAACAAAAAAGTTTGGTTTTGACCTCACATTTGGTAATCTATTTGATAATACTACCTTTTCCAAATTAGGACTAGAGCTTCTCTCCTCATCTGGCCAAAGAATCCATGCCACAATGCACAAGTCAATTCCACCACTTACATGAATTGGGGTCAATAATAGGAATGAGCTGTCTATGATTTCAAACTCCGTGTTTTCCACTGCAAATTCCTTGCAATATAATTTCTGAACTGAAACTATAGGACTTTTAAGTGCCTGAACTTGAACTTTCAAATTCCAAGTATACTTTCTGACATCTCTTTTCCCCATTATCCCACTTATCCTATCCCATCTACGTCTAACCATCTCCAACCAATTGTTAGAAGGTAAAAGATTATTTTGTTTACCAGATGAATTTGAATGTAAGCAATCATTTATTTTGTTGTTAGACCAGAGTAGATCTTTAGGAAGACTGACGTAATACACAGCCGAATTTTCCCAACAGATGGCTATGCCATGCAATTCAAAATGGCTACCAGAAGTCATTTCTGATCTTTTGTTGTAGTGGACGTCAAAATAGAACTCTGTCGCATTGTCCCAAAGATCCAAAAAAGAATCAAACCCACCTGGAGTATTAGTTGCAAGAATAGGGCCTTTCTTAGAAGCAGCAACCTTAGAGCCAGAAGATAAGTTTACATTCCTCCGCTGTTCCCCCGTTCGAGGATTAACAGCGACATTATCTGTCATGGTTTTATCATCCTGCTTTTGTAACTGAATTAGCTGTGTCAAATTAGCATCCTTGGAACGACAAACAGGAGCACCAATCTCATTCTGAAGGGTATCAGAGCCTTCCACTAATACCATAGGATCACTGGCACCCAGCTCATGAGGCATAATACCATCTAAATGTACTTCTGGAGCCACTGTATTAGTATCTAATGCCCTCGTCAACTTCTCCTCACTTACTGACACAGCTTTATCAGTCAGGACAGTTCCTTCTTCAGATGTCTTAACCAAGAGTTCACCAACAAAGCTATTACCAGTGCCATTTCCGGGTGAAGTGGAAGCTCCTTGCCCCCATGGATTGCCAGCAGCAGCAGGCAATGGTGGACCAGAAAATTGTGGAACATCAAGTCCTAGAGATTTGAAAGCAGAGAAGGCAGCAATCCTTGCCTCTTCAGCCTTCTCCAGAACTATCTTGCGTGCTGCATTCTTGATCTTCTTGGCTGCTCCCACTTGTATGCGCCTTTGAGCAGAACCTTCTAAAGAAATGTGATGAACTTCCAGCATTAAGCAAGTGAAATAATAAGTTATAAAAGGAATGTAATTCAAGAATGAATCATTCACAATGAATGAAAAAAAAAAAAAAAAACACTAAACTTTAGCAAAAAGAATAGCACTGTTAAATTGTAAAAGCAAACTTGAATAACCTCGGGCAAAACAAATGAAATGACATTAAAATTATAGGTTGCTGGAAAGTAAGAAACTTCATCTCCCCCACCCTGCCAACCAACAATTATTACTACTCTTGATTTCTAGGACATGTGACCCTCCACTAATTTTGTTATCTGTCATTTTGCTGATGAATTTAGTCATAAAATACAAGGTAAAATAAAGAGAAGGGACACAAAACTCAAGATGTATGTGAGAAATGCTATCGTTGTCCCTAAAGACAAAAATAGACACAACAAAGGCATGCCAGCAACACACGAGGATCTTTGAAAGAATCTATTTTGTATATAATATCAGTGACAAGAGAATATTTCCTGCTTAATCAGGACCAAGAGCGTAAGACATTGCAACATGTAGATCTAATCTGTGGAACTGTAGCGGCTAAGGGGCCATCATATAGCTCTCAAATAAACTCATTATTCAGTCAGCAAATTCCAATAGCATAGGAAAGTTATCATAACAAACAACTTATCATCGTTATCAACCAAAGAGCATATGTAACCTAAGTTTCCAATGCATCACCTTGTCCAGCCCATGAGGAGGTTTCAAAAAGAGCTTTGACAATTTCAGGGATAGATGCTTCAGCAATCGATAGAGGTGTACGCAGGCCAGCTTTGTAAAGAGCTCTAGCTCGAGAACCCTGAAAGTTGAATAAGAATAACATCCAACTCAGAGCATGCGATCAGGATCTCAGTGGGGCATCAATGTAAGAGAACCGACTATCAAAATTCAAGAGTACTTGGAAGTAGATTTCACGGAAAGGAAAGGAAGAAGAGAGAATGAAATGGAGAGGAGTCAAGAACCTTAACATAGGGAATGGTAGTGAGCTCCACAATCTCTGATCTCACCCCAAATGATACACGATTTTGAAACTTGGCAACTAAACCTTCCAGATCATGCCATCCAAGCCTTTCACAAAATACGGATACCATAGATGCAAACCTTCCAGCATTCTCTTGTAAGGCTTGCACCTTGCCTCTAGCCACATTAAAAGCTTCGCAGACCTCCGCAACAAGAGCTTCCTTCACCCCATATATACAATAAAAGAAAAGGCAGAGATATGCAAGGCAGAAGTTTCAGATTTAGCACAAGATACCAATCTGATAGATTTCAATCAGCGAAACCAAAAAGAAAGAACAGAAGAGATAATTACATGTTTTCTTCCATGTAATTTTAAGAAACAAAGAAACTACATATACACATTCATATTTACAGAATTAAAAGAAAGAAGATACACGTTAGAACTATTGGGAAAGTATCCGTTAGCATGCAATAAATACTATTGATACTTACAGATATATCTGGCTGAAGAAGTAAGATATATGTGATTATTCCAAACAAAAAAAAAAAGGAAAAAAGAAAGGAAGAAAAAGGGAGGAACATATGGTCAAAAATAAAGCACCTGAACTAGCCTTGACAAGATCAGAGCAACATAGAATCTTTTACACACTCGAAGTGCTTGCTCATCCGAAAGCAGAGTATTATTTGTGATTCCTAGTGGGTTTTGAAATTTGCCATGCAATCCAGTTATCTTTTCTTTCGATTTTGACGTACGCATCGGTGCACCATGTGCCATGCGCATCAAAAATGGTTCCATCACTCCCACTCGATAGCCAACAGACTGTACTTCAAAAAGATGGAATGAGAAAATTAAAGGATCCATAAAAAAAAGTATAGTCAAAATGGTAAGCAACAATAACCACACATAAAAGCAAGTATAAATATTGGTTCAAAATGAAGCAGGGATATAGAAACTTATCAGATAAAAATCTATTATTTTCTTATCTCATAAAAAAATATCAAATAGAGATAACAGCACGCATTCCCAGTACAATTTTGTTTTCCTTCTACATCCCTGCCATGAAACTAAAATCGTTTGCTCTAAAATTTAAACCAAAAAAAAAAAATCAATTAAGTGCTAAAACAATCCATTTTAAATGGTTGAACCAAGGGGGTAAAAAGTACAAATCAAGGTGGTCACTCAGCCTGTGGGTCAGTTTCAGCTAAAGATATAAACGCTCATCAAACATATTCGCAATTTTAGCAAGAGTAGCCTCTTTTAGCCAGAAAAAGCGAGTCATGCACCCAAGAGATTCTGTAAAGGTTCCGATAACATCTTCAGATACGCCCAAAATGGTTATTGCAAAACAAAATTTCTAGTTGTAAGAAAATTTACCTGGTCTAGGGGAGACAATTCCATAAACCGCTGGTAATAGAGTTCCCAATTTGGCTCAACATCAACGTTAATGGGTGTTACTAGGTAAACTAAATGCAAATCAGAAGCAAGAACAAATCCTTCTCTTGCCCTTGAAAGATCATCCAATACAATCTGAGAAGCAGCCAAAAACTTAATATTACAAATAAAATCATAGTTTTTCTTTCCAAACAGAGAAATTAGAGTTCCGATATTGCACAACATATTTTTGGAATTTGATTACAGGATAATGAACACAGAACACAAGAATCTTTACAAGTGATTCTTCCGGGGAAAGAGAACTGCCAAAAGAGGCACGCCCAAGAGGTGTGGTACTGTACAACTTAGTATCTTCATTCCATTCAAGGAATTTTCTGTGGCACAACCACCGAAGAGATTCCTGTGCTGATTTGACCACATCCTGAAATGGTTTTGTAGAATTCAAAAGGGTACACCTCACGTATCGATGAATATCATTAGCAGTTTGAACAATTCCCCCAGCTACAACTTCTAAAATTGCATGAATCATGCCATTCATATCTTCAGATAGACAAGAATGCAATGGTGGACAATCTTCATTAAGAAGTCCCAAAATTCTTTTTATCTCCTCTGGTTTGCAAATAAGCACCTAATTAGAGATGAAACATTAAGGAAGATAGGTTAAAGACATTAACAAAGGACTATACTGAAAAATATAAACAGTAACTGGGGGAAAAAAGCAGTAATTAAAAGCCATCTATATGTACGTTAAAGAATCACATAAAATAGGGTCCTAGGATGAACATACACTTTCGCCCTTTGTATCTATTCCGGTACGACCAGCCCGACCTGCCATCTGTTTATACCTCGTCCCATCAAGAAAATCACGACCAATCCTGGGTTGACGAAAAATGACCCTTCTAGCTGGTAAATTAACCCCAGCAGCCAAAGTAGATGTAGCAGTTAAAACCCGTACAAGGCCTTTCCGATAGCAGGTCTCAACAATCTCTCTCTCTTCAACCTAATAAAGAATGAAAACAGTATAAAACCTTTAAGTTCAACCAGAAAATAATTTGCAGGTAAATCAAAAGAGCAAGAAACTCTAGGTACCAAAATGAAATAATGAAAAGACAAGATAACTAAATATAAGAAAATACCACGAGCCCAGCATGGTGGTAAGCAACGCCAAAAGGAAGTGTTTCTTCTAATATTGGATCCAATCCAGCAGGAGACCTCCGTAAGGCATCAATAGCAGAAGTAATATCAACAAATTCAGTATCAGCATTCTGAAAGCCAACTGAATAACTTTTGAGGAATCTTGAAACATGTCTAGCAGTCGATTCGCAGCCTTTTCTAGTAGAGCAAAATATCAACACTGAATGACCCTCTTGGACAACCTAAAATATATTCCACAATTAATAAGTCTACAAATTCAAATTGATGCTCGGACCAGCTTCATTAAAGGGCAGGTTGAGAGTCTGTACCTCATTGCACAACTCCACAACATGATCCGGATCTTTGCCACCAAGATCAGCTGCTTTGCAAATTGTTCTTACAACATCCATTTGTTTGTTATAAATTGTGTTACCAACCTTAATATATTCTTCCAATGGCACTGGACGGAAATCAGTCTGGTATAGTGCTGCCTGCAAACGTGTTTGTGGGCGGGAAAAAAAGTTAAAAAGGCAATAAAGGGACTGGAAAATCATGCAAAGCTTTGTAAGGTAGTAGCACTACTTTCTGAAGCAAAAATGCAAAAGTTCAGGGTATATGGTTCTAATTAGGGTAACATTTACTCTTCCAGCTTCTATATGTTTGTTTCACTTATGTTTGACACTTCAACTAAGCTAAAAATGAAATTCCCAATACAAGAGCTGAAAAATGAAAATTGAACGCAGTTTAAATAAATCTGCCTTACTTTATTAATCGAAAGAAAGTTCACTTAAATAGACTAGGGCATGAATACCGAGTCCATTATCTTCTCTAAGATAATCTATCCTATTTGAATTCAAATACTAATTGATAATTCCTAATCCAAATAACCGGAAATAATAAACTAAATAATAAAGATAACTATTTGACTTATTCAACCTATCTCTAAAAGATCTTATTTGCTAACACTCCCCCTCAAGCTTGGCCGTAGATATCAATAAGCCTAAGCTTGCCTACAAAATACTCGAACGTTGGTCTAGAAAGTCCTTTGGTGAGTATATCCGCAACTTGTTGTCATGTAGGAATGTACTCAATGCTGATGATTCCCTTCTCTAGCTTTCAGTAATAAAGTGTCTATCCATCTCCACATGTTTGGTTCTATCATGATGGACTAGGTTGTGTGCTATGCTGATAGTAGCATTGTTATCACAGTAGAGCTGCATAGTAAACTCACAACTGATCTTCAACTCTTCTAGCAACCGTTTCAACCAAATTGCTTTGCAAGTGCCATGAGCCATGGCTCTGTATTCAGCTTCAGCACTGCTTCTTGCTACTACGAACTGTTTTTTACTGCGCCAAGTCACCAAGGCATGTGCAATATCCGGATCTTGATTCCTATCTTCGACAGATCCAGCCCAATCAGCATCAGTGAAGATTTCCACTCTCCTGTTTTCTTCTTTTCCAAAAAATAATCCTCTTCCCGGAGTTTTTTTGAGATATCTCAATATCCGATAAATAGCCTCGAAGTGTCCTTGGCGCAGTGAATGCATTTGTTGGCTTACCACACTAATTGCAAAGGCGATGTCCGGTCTTGTATGTGAGAGGTATATCAGTTTTCCCACTAGTCGTTGATATCTTTCTCTATCAGCCATCTCTCCACCAATTGCTTTTGCCTTGCCTCCTTGTTCAATTGGAGTTTCTATCGGTTTGCACCCCAGCATACCCGTTTCTTGCAATAGGTCTAGTGTATACTTCCTTTCTGATATGGAGATCCCATTTTTGCTTCTTGCAACTTCCATTCCCAAGAAATATCTCAGCATACCGAGATCTTTAACTTCAAACTCTCAGCCATCAACCTTTTAATTCTCGTCATTTCTTCAAAGTTGTCCCCAGTAAATATTATATCATCTACATATACTATTAGGACTGTGATCTTTCCATCTAATGAGTGCTTAACAAACAACATGTGATCGGTTTGTCCTTGTGAGTATCTGTGGCTTTTGATCACCTTTGAAAATCTATCAAACCATGTGCGCGGAGATTGTTTCAGTCCATATAGCGATTTCCTCAGTTTGCACACCATCTTGTTTCTCTTACCCTCTTCAAACCCGGGTGGTAGGCTCATATACACTTCTTCCTCCAATTCACCATTTAAAAAAGCATTCTTCACGTCAAATTGAACCAGAGGCCAATCCAGATTTGCCGCTAATGATAGAAGGACTCTTATTGTGTTGAACTTTGCAACTGGGGCAAATGTCTCAGTGTAATCGATTCCATAGGTTTGTGTAAAACCTTTTGCAACGAGCCGTGCTTTGTACCTTTCTATTGATCCATCCGGCTTGAATTTGACAGTGAATACCCATTTGCATCCAACCACACTCTTGCCTTGTGGTAGTTCAACCACACTCCATGTGTTATTTTTCTCGAGCGCTTGCATCTCTTCAAGTACTGTGTTTTTCCATTCAGGAACAGCTAGAGCTTCTTCTATTGACCTGGGAATATTGACACTACACAACTTTGTGGTGAAGGCACGAAAACATGGAGACAAACTATCATATGACACAAATTTGGATATGGGATGTTGTGTACATGTCCTAACACCTTTCCTATGGGCAATTGGTATATCTAGCGTTTCACAAGTGTCTTCGGAATTACCTGGATCAGAGGAAGTAGTTCCTAGCATTGGTTCGGATTCTGGACAGTGCATGGTGTTCATGAGGGGCCTGTTTCCTTGAGAATGTTTTTTCCGAGAGTAAACACGCAGCACTTGTTGATTTGGTCCACTAAGGTCTCTTCTTGTTTCTGTTTCACGAACCAATACTTGTGTTTGCTGTGGCATATTTTAAGAGGGTGGTATGATGTTGGAAGTGGTAAGGTCGGGTGTGGTGGGTGTAGTTGCAACTGTTTCAGTTGCAGTCTCGGGCAGTGAGGTTATAGACATAGGTGGAGTTTCAGATATAGGCAGGGCAATGGTGTCCCAATCCCATATATGAGCTTCTTGATCATGATTCTCCCCCTGAAGCGAATTGGGGGAATAATATGGCATGTCTTCGAAGAAGGTGACATCACATGAGATAAACATTTTCTTTTGCTTAGGGCAGTAGCGTCGGTATCCTTTCTAGGTAGGAGAATAGCCGAGAAAGATAATCTTAATTGCTCGAGGGTAAAGTTTGGTTCGGTTTTGGGGATGAATATGGACAAAAGTAGTGCAGCCAAACGTCTTAAGCGGAAGGTTATTTATGTTTTTAAGATGTGGATAGGTCTTTGTGAGCTGGGATAATGGGGAATGGAATTTTAAGGTGCGGGTAGGTAGGCGGTTTATGAGAAACGCAACAGTTAAGATCGCATCTCCCCATAGGTATTTGGGAACATTCGTTGTAAACATGAGTGCACGAGCTACTTCCAATAAGTGCCTGTTTTTCCTTTCCGATACTCCGTTTTGCTACGGGGTATCAACACATGAACTTTGATGAATGATTCCTTGTTGTAGCAAGCACTCTCCCAAGATAGACTGAAAGTATTCTCTCCCGTTATCTGTTCTCAGTACACATACCTTTTTCTAAAACTGGGTTTGGATCATGTTATTGAAATTTCGGAACACTTGGCAGGTTTCTGATTTTTCTCGAAGAAGGTATACCCAAGTTGTTCGTGTGTGATCATCAATAAACGTCACAAACCATCTTTTTCCATTTGTGGTGGTAATTCTTGACGGTCCCCAGATATCACTATGAATTAAAGCAAATGGGCTAGAGGGCATATAAGGTTTGGGAGAAAATGGTACCCGAGTGTGTTTCGCATATTGACAAATATCACAATGAAAAAAAAAAAACAGTACTTTTATTCTTAAATAAGGGTGGTAATAAATGTTTTAAATACAAAAAATTAGGGTGGCCAAGTCTATATGCCACAACATTATTTCCCTATTACTAGAAACAGAAACTGATGAAACTCCAGATGCAAATGCTTGTTGACTCTCACTCTCTATGTCCTCGAAGTAATAAAGCCCCTTATGAACTCTAGCACTGCCAATCGTTTTCCCCGATGATAGGTCCTGAAAATAACATTTAGAAGGGTGAAACATAGCAACACAGTTATTATCACGAGTGAGTTTACTTATGGATAACAAATTGCATCTTAAGGTGGGAACATGAAGAACCGACTCAAGTGTTAAGTCTTTGGATACTTGAATTGACCCTATTCCGGCAACCGAAGATAAGGATCCATCTGCAATGTTTACTTTAACAGGACTATGACTAGGGGTAAAAGAGAGAGAAAAATCAGAGACACCTGTCATGTGGTCGGAGGCACCAGAATCAATGATCTATGGTTCCTTAGAGTGGAAGGTACACTTAAAGGATGAGTGAAAGTTCCCAATCTGGGCTACAGAACAGGATCCGGGATTTGGAGTTGACGAGGATGAGGCAGGTGATTGGTTGAGGAGGCGATAGAGTTGCTCAATCTGTCCTTTGCTAAACGGAAGGGATTTCTGGTTTTCTGTTGCTGCTCCTTTGTCTTGGTTTGATTGAGTTTGAAGCGCTCGTCCTTCATTCTGTCTTCGGGGAACCCAATTTGCGGGTTTACCATGAATTTTTCAGCATGTGTCACGTGTATGTCCTTATCGATTACAATGGTCACACCACATTTGTTCTCCTCGCCATGGGTTTCTAGACTCATTGTTGCTCCTTATTGGTTGTGCAGTATTCTTGATTGCCAGAGCCGAGCCCTATGTTAATGCTCCACCGGATGTTTCTTCCTCTGACAACATGACCTTCCGGCGATTCTCTTCTCTGCGAACCTCGGCAAAGGCTTCTTTGGTTGTTGGGAATGGCATTCTGCTTAAAACATGGCCCCTGACTTCGTCAAGATCCCGATTCAATCCTGCAAGAAAATCAAATACCCGTTCTTTTTCAAGAATCTGTCTCTGCTTTACATTGCACGTAGGACAAACCAAATCTTCTTCCAGGAAAAGATCCAATTCCTGCCAATTGTCTTGCAGATTGGTGAAGTACTTGGTAACCGATTTGGTTCCTTGCTTCATCTCCTTCAGTTTTGTGCGAATTTCAAAAACCTGTGAGGCATTGGCAAGATCGGAATATGTTTTTTTTGCAGTATCCCATACGTCTTTAGCAGTAGGAAGAAAGAGATATCGGCGGCTGATCATGGGCTCCATGGAGTTGATGAGCCATGCGTATACAATTGAGTTTTCGGAAAACCACTTTTTGTATGTAGAGTCAGTCGGTGCTGGAGCTTTAGCTTCACCAGTGATGTATTCGAATTTTCCCCTGCCACAGATCACAATTTTTACTGACTGAGACCATTGAAGATAATTTTTTCCATTGAGTTTGTGAGCCGTAATTTGGAGAGAGTTATTGTCTCCACCTTGAAACGCCGTGACGGACTGATCGGCGTGAGTTTTATCGGAGTTTTCTGATTTCGAATCATCTCCACGTGAGGACCCCATCATGGTTGTTTTTGCCTATTGAAATATTCAGAGTTCAAGGCTCTGATACCATGAACGCAGTTTAAATAAATCTACCTTTATTAATCGAAAGAAAGTTCACTTAAATAGACTAGGGCTTGAATACCGAGTCCATTATCTTCTCTAAGATAATCTATCCTATTTGAATTCAAATACTAATTGATAATTCCTAATCCAAATAACCAGAAATAATAAACTAAATAATAAAGATAACTATTTGACTTATTCAACTTATCTCTAAAAGATCTTATCTGCTAACAAAAATAGATAAACAAACAATTGGACAGTCTTTACAAATATCATTACAATCACAAATATATATATATATAGAGAGAGAGAGAGAGAGAAAGAGTAAATTGCCTTTAACCACGTTTTAGTGTAAAAAAATTCCTTACACGATCAACAAGCCTCAACTTTTTCATTGGCTTTTCTCAACAAAAAACATAGTCTTGAGTCGGAAATCTTATTGGATTTTCACAACAAAGTCTGTGCGAATTATTTTCAAGTCCATGACCATTTAACTCTTATACCGTGTCCACTATGCTATTAGGGGGAAAACAAAAAACAAAAACAAAAACAAACCAGAGAAGTCAATGAAAATTGCAGAAATTTCACCAAGTTGGGACATTTGCTGACAAGGAAACATTATGCAAAGAAAACTGTAACAAACTGAAATTAAAATGATACAGAAAATAAATTAGTTTTTGCGGTACTTCAAAATTTCAGTTGGTTATCATAATAGGAAGTCTAAGAGTCATTTTAGTTTCATGATGAGTTATTAGAGTGGCCTTTCGGAGTTTCAAGTTGTTTGGGATGTTTTAGAGTTTACGTATTGGAGTTAATGGTGGTGGTGTTTTTTTCTGACAGTAATCAGAATTTCAGATTGTCAATTTCAATTAAAGACACTTCTCAGTTCCTATTTTCTCATTTTAGTCATTCTCAAAGCTACAACGGTGCTTGGAGTCGTACTTATGTTACAGTCATTCTTTGTGTCACTCTTATACCCTGCTTACTATGCTGTTAGGACAGAAACCGACCAGAGAAGTAAATGAAAATTGCAGGACTTTCACCAAGTTGGAGCATTTGCTGACAAGAAAACATTAGGGAGCATAATAGGTGTTGATAGTTCCTCTTACTTGAAGCCAATCAGCAACAGCTCCCACATTTGGCATGGTTGCACTCATCCCCACAATTTGCAGACCATGAGCACAGTCAGCTTTACCACTGCTCATACCAAAACTTTCACCACTACTTCCTTCAGAGTTGCCTTCACCAGAAGCATAACGAAGTTTTGTCAACATGAGCTCCAAAAGATAACCCCTACTTCGATCACCAACCTGTTAACAATTATGAGAACCAACCTGTTAACAATTATGAGAAGATAAAACCATCTGAAGGAATCCAAGTCAAAAATCCATATGCAAGCAGCAGTAAATCGACATGTAACCACTCAAGGTTAGACAATATTAAAAATACCATGTGCAGTTCATCTATCACTATAATTCCAACTTCTAACAAACGACCTTCTTCCAACAATCTGTTTATCAAAGAGTTTGCCTTTTCTATCGTGCATACTGCTACAGAAGTATCTTTAGGAAGCGCTCCACCACCTTGGGTTCCATAATAACTACGAACATGCTTACCAAGTGGTTCAAGAAGAACCTCCAGATGTTCTGCCTGCGCCAGTCAGAAAGGAGATTCAAAAAGTTATAACAAGTTATGGTAACAAAAAGTGTAACCTGTAAACTAATACACGTCAGGGAAAAAGACAATAATCACCTTTTCAGCACAAATGGATACATAAGGAAGCACAAGTAGTGCCATTTTTCCAAATGATAAGACCCGCCGCAACATCAGAATTTCAGCAACAAAACTTTTACCTGCACTGTTGGAGGAACAAGATTTAACAATGGGTAAATGCCTCACGGAAAATACAAAGTCTTCATCAAAAATTCCTAAGATTTTCAAAACCTTTTTTCTTCTGCTGCTTCTTTTTCTTAAAGAATGAAGTTTCCGATTATTCAAAAGTGAAACGGTTAGTTTCACTACACTTCTTGAACCTTTGTTCCTTAAAATTTGACAAATATACGTACTCCTGAAACTTTGCATTTCGTCCATTTGTTCTTCTACAGCCAAGGGGCCTAAACAATTTCCATGACTACCTCAGAAACAAAGGAAGGTGTTGTGATTATCTGACCTTTTTAATAATCAAGTTTCGGATTTATTGAGAATGTACCATAGGCAACGCTCATAAGCATAATTCCTACATGGATCTGGTTATTGGATAGCAATAGCATAGGTAGATACCATTAACCCAAAAGAGGAATCTGGGGATTGTTACTAAAGCATTCAAACAAGGTTTAGAATCAAATTAAATAGGGCCAATCTGCTAGACCAGGCACAAAATTTACCCCATTGCCTATTATACACTTCTTTCTAATTTGCAAATATTGATATATACTAATACAAAACACATCCAATAACCAACTATACCACAAAGACATCGCAAAACACATATTTGAATGTAAATTTAAGTTAAATGCCAATTACATGAATACCTTGTAGATGCACAATATACAAGATTTCTTCTCTGCAATACACCATCCACCTGAAGGCAGTCAACCTGACCAATGGAGTATATATGAATATCATGCTCTAAACTTCTTTTGCCAAGACATATCTACTAATTTCAAAACGAGGGACTCAACAACATCAAAATAGCTTTCAAGCAATTGTGAATGTTGAGCATTTAAGGCCAAACAGCCAGATGACTTGGAAACTGATGGATTCAATAACTTTTTTTTTAATAAGAAACAGGAAACTTCATTGATCAATGAATATCTACAAAATATAGGAAGGCAGAAAAACATTATGCATAAATAACTAGACACCAGAGTATCAAGTCAGAGCATAGTAGACCATTGAAAAATAAACAAAAATGCTAGATAAAAACAATTAAAACTCTATAACGTGGCAGTAGTGTGTGATTGAACCCCAAGTTGAACTACATTCATCTCTACAAGAAGCAAAAAACCTGATTAACTCACTTGATATCATATGTGTCTGTTTTATATAGTTTTCCATAAAGAAACAAAATAAAAACTACGTTAAACAAATACATCTTTCCAAAATCAAAGAAATAAGAACGAACAAAAAAAAAAAAGAGGTGGATCCACCATTCAACATGTTTAAAAGTACCTGCCAAGGATACAGTTTTGAAATTCCTTTCTTTCTGTATATGTTACATATTTCAGATGGAAGCCAATTGTTCAAATCTAGCCAATCTTTACTTGGCATAACATTTGAGGGAGTAGCTTCACCAGATTCGCAATTACCAATTGTCGTTGTGATTCCACCAATTGGAAACTCATAGTTTATGCTTTCCTTATCCCTGCCAACTAAATTCCCCTTCCTTTTAGTCACTGCAGTAACAGAAAGAGTCTCTTCTTCTCCGCATATTGCTTTATTTTTTTCAGATTTTCTGCAATGGTTTATATTATCATCATTTCTTGGACTAGTAACAATTGGACCAAATGGAACGCCACCTCCATGAGTAGTGCTCTTTAAATCACCTGTAACGTCATAATGTACGATACTTCCACCCAAATTTTTGTCCTCGGATGAGAAATCAAAATGCTTAACAGGAATGGGAGACTTTTCTTCTTTTGAATCCCCATGCCTTCCTAGTAACCGTCCTAACGAAGCATGTGTAGACATACTTTTACCTTCGTTTATTGTTTCCATAAGTTTGCCATCACAGTTTGCAATTCTCAAATTGCACGAGTTCTTTTTATGACATTGGCTCTCTGCAGCACCGTTGTTTTCAGCAGCTTTAGCAGATAAGTTAACCATTGGACCACACAAGCCATCAGCAAGTTGGATAGCTTCATGCCAGAAAGCTTCTCCAGGTGAAAATATGGAACTTCCATGTCCTGACTTAGGGGTTTCACGCAAAGAACTTTTAGCAATCAAAGAACCTGGTGTACTGCATTCAATTATGTCCAGAGATGATTTTGAGGTATTACTGCATTTCATCAAGGTTGGCTGAAGTGCAAAAAGATCTTTATCAATAGTAACCTAACCATAATTGAAAATTTGTTAGTAAAGAGAACATAAATATAGAGACTTCTTATTAAAGCTAATGAATGAGAAGTAAATATTTCATCACCCTCTATGAAAGCTGCAAAATATACCTCAGCTTTACGAACAATAGTAGACTGCATATATTCAGAATTAATGTCATAGCAAGTGTTTTTGCATTCTATGTTTGATTGATCGGTAACACAATGCTTTTTGTTAGATGTTTCCTGAGGTAATGGACTTGCTTGTCTCTTATGGTCATTCACTTTCAATTCTGAGGGCAGATGCACATTTGATTGGATTTCACTGGATAAAAAATCAATTAAAACAATAGCATTGGAGAGCACTTGCTGTTAAACCTTCAATATGTTATCCCAGGCGATATCAGGGAAAAAAAAAAGTAATAATAATAATAACAATAATAATAAATACATAAAAGATATGAATACTGGTAGTCCAAGAAATCCGAAAAGCAAACTGGTGTCTATATTTAGGGTACAGTACCTGCAATACAAAGACAAAAAGTCGGCTGCAAACTTCTGTAGTTCAGTGTTTTCTGCACCTTGCACCAAATCTGGGGTACCCTTTCCAGAACCCCCAACTGCAACACTAGCCCCTCGAGGTAATCCTTCCAACATTCCCTTTTGGGATGCGTCAAGTGTTTTGGCAACTTGAGATTGAGACGACCGCTTACATTCATCATTTATACAACCATCAATCTCTACTGACAAACTCCTTTTTACTGGATCTTGCCTAGCCAACGAATCACGACCAGCGCACAAAGGCTCATCCTGCGAAGCGACTAAGTAATTGTCCAAAGTACCTTTGCCACTAGGGGACCCTTCTACTACAGTTTTCCCGCCCTTTTCATTTCTCCCAGGCTTCGAACAAGGTGACTTAGCTTTCCTTTTCTTGGAAGTGAAAAACTGCACACAGTAACCAATTATAAAAAACAACTTATGGCGTGTTTGGTTGGGCAGTTCCGCCCAGTTCCGCACACTTTGAGCGGAAGTGCAGCTCAAGTTTGCGTTTGGCAAGGTGCTTAATGAGAACTCAATGGGCAGTTCAGTTTAAACTGAACAGCCCAACTTAGAGTTCTAGTGCCCCCCTCAGTTCCACTTTTCAAGTCAATATTCTGCAGTGCCACAGCTCAGAAACTGGTTTTTCCCTCTTATGTTGTTGTCGTTTTTGACCCCCTTCCCCTATTCGCATGGTGTCGTTTTAGGACCTCCCTACCTTAAGTGCTTGTTTGTCGTTTTTGAGTTTGCATGCTATCGTTTTTCGATCCTCTTATAATTCTTTGTGTGCTGTTGTTTTTTTTTTTTTTTTTTTTTATAAATTTCTTTGTCGCAAATGCTACTTATACACTGTATATATGTTAACGGTGTTGTTGAATAAGCCTTTTTTTAATACAAATGTTTTAATATGTTTTTGTACAGGTTTTTAGTGTAAAAAATTTTCTTTTCAATGTAAAAACTTTTTAATTATTAACAACTTAAAAAAATGAATTTTTCAATTAGGGAAAAAAACTCATTTCAAATGAGTTGCTCTTACTCATCCAAACACTAATTTGGACTTTATTTCCTGTTTGGATTAAAAGTTCTACTGCACATTACACTAATTCGAATTATTGTTTAAATCACGCTATTCAAATTTTTTTGTTCTAATCTAACATGTTCAAATCAACACAATTTAAACCAGCGAATTAAAAGGCACTTAAATTTCTATGTAAGTTTTTTCCCAAGAGAAAACCAAATTAGACTCCTTTCACAATGATGAATTATTGCCTGCGTGTTCAATACAAAGGGTATAAAAAAAAAAAGAAAGAAAAAAAAAACAGGAGAGAGAATCAACACAATCCGAATACTTCCTAATTTAGGCTAGCATTAACACCAAAAAAAAAAAAAAACAAAAACAAAATTCAACCTTTGCTTGTTTAACCAATTTTCTACGTATTAAGGTGATGTTTATTTTAAGAGTTTTGCCTAATTTAAGATCATAATTTTTTATTTTAATTCTGAAATTTAAATTTTAAAAATTAAAAAGCCATGAACTAAAAATCACCCAAAACTCAAGAAGAAGTTTCTCTATCGACCAATTTTCTCTGCAACGTCTGAAGCAGAAATAAATAAAAAATTTTGCCTCTTTTCATTTCCGATCTGAAAAACCTAGAATCTGAAAGAAACTGAAAGATTCAAACCTAGAATCTCTAGGGTTTTGGGACTTATGGTAAAGAATTAGAGACGAACCTGATCGACGCGCGACCGGGGAGAATGGGACGCCATGATTGACGAATGTTAGCACTTGCTCTCTCTCTATCTCTTTCTCTCTCTTCCCACCCTTCTCTCCTCTTCCCCCGTTGGGGCGGTCGGAAGAGTGGTTTGAAATGGACGTGGAAGAAGGAACCTTTTTAAAGCCACCGGATACCGCCAAAGCGCCAATCTCGAATCTTTTTGCCCGGTTTCCCTCCCACTCCTTGCCACAGCACTGCCTTTCAAAATTTGGGAGCTTTCTCTTGCAACCATGCCATCTGTCGTTCAATATTTTAATTTACGCCCCTACTTATTACTTTTCTTATCCTTTAGGGAAAATTAGATTGGAACCTCTTCTTTAATTCAGAAAAAATACTAGCATCACTTTCTGTATCACTTTTTTTATCGTATTTACTATTTGATATATAAATTTCATTAATATAATATATTATTATTTAAATAGAAATTAAGATAGTATAGTTCAAGTGTTAAATAGTAAATGTAAAAAATACAAATAGATTAATAAAAAAAGTGATGTTAGTATTTTTCTTCACTTATATTAGTACAAAATGAAGATTTTGGAGCTGTTCTTTTACCCTTTTTGAGTTAGGTGACTTGATAGTAGATTTTGAGTTGAGTTTGAGTTATAACTTGAGTTGAAGTTGTAACTTAGTTTGTGTTTGGTTGTGTACATTTGAGTTATGGTTTGAGATAAGAATCTTTTTGAGGGCCCATTCAGTTTGCTAATTCGAGTTTTTAATTTGAGTTGAGATGTGATGTTGTGTGAGAGCTTTTTACTGTAGCAAAAAAGTTAGATGTGACTGTTTCTGAGAGCTTTTTACTGTAGTAAAACTCGAATTCTAAACTCAAATCAGCAAAATGAACGGGGCCGAGTTTGTGTTTGAGTTAGTCAAAACTTGAATTTATATTTATATAGTATTTTAACAAAAACTCAATGTTGATGGAAAATTTTAATAGGGTATATGGGTGGGGTTTTATTCGTCTTTTCGTTGTCAACGCTAGGGGTGTAAATCGGCCGGGTAGGGTAAGGTTGAGCTGAAAAATTGAGCCTACCCGATCAGTGCGGGTTGAGAAAATTTTGGATCGCGACACTCTCTTAAGTCTACAAACCCACAACCTTTCGGGTGACCTTGGGTAGGGTCGGGTTACTCAGGTTGGTAATCTCAAGGACCAAATGATCACTTTTTAGTCAATTAATCCGTGCTTGTTACAGAAGAAATCATTATCAAATAGAACATGTCTTTCCTTCAAGAGGGGGTCTAAATGCAAGGTGAACAATTAAAACACTCACTTTGAAATCAAACACTTCCAATATAAATAAAGAATGTCATAATTCAACAACTATGACATACAAGCATTTTTTACACAAATTGCGAATCCAAAACATAAATAAGTTAATAGTTTAAATGCATAAAGTCCATAAACTTATGAAAGTAAGAATTTGAAGTATTGGACATTGTTTTACCTACTTTGAACATGTTCGGCTGGGTAGGGTTACCTCGGGTTCATGTAACCCCACCCTGCGCCCCTACCCGCGCAGTGCGGGTTAAGCATAATTAAAACCGAAAATTAAATAAAAAATTGGAAACCCGTGATTTTTGAGTAGGGTCGGCTCGGCTCAACCGGGTTCGGGGTGATTTCTTACAGCCCTAGTCAACGCATAGAAAAAAAATCATCTCAATCAGAAATAAAACAAAAAAATTATAGCATTTTTAATAATAAAAAAAATACTGTTCATTAATTTGAGTTCGAGTTTCTGAACTCAAGTTGAAGGGGAAACTTGAACTCGAGTTTTAGTCCCAAACTCGAGTTCAAACTTAAAAGAACATGAACTTAAATAAAGTTATAACTCGAGTTATTTTTTTTTAGTTTTTGACTCAAAAAATAGGCTACCGAACGGCCCCTTTATATCTCAAACACTAGAAACCAACACGTTCTTCGAGAAAAATTATTTTCTTTTGTCACATGGGTTTTTCTTTTTGTCTAATCTACTGTTTCTTATGCTAATTTTCTTATGGTTTTCATTTGCATTTTTTTAGATAACAACCAAAACCACCTCTAATGTTTATCAACAAAAAAAAATGTTGCATTCCATTTTTATATCTTCAAAAATATTGTACCAGTTCTATACGTTTTACGAATTGTGTCAACAAAATTTCCTCCAGATTTTAACTTGATTTATAAGCGTGTTTTAACACAAAATTTATAGAATATAAGGAATAATTTTAACATGAATTGTTAAAATTATCAACACGTTTTATAAAATATTGGGGATATGTGTGGAATTCCTGAATAGGGACAAATGTAACATTTCGAGAGAACAGCGTGAGATGATTTTGTCATTAACCTTTTTTTTAAATTTGTTTCCCTAGCATTTTGGTCTTCTTGTGATCTATATTACCTTTTTTAGTGAATGACGGAAATAACAGAAATAGAGAAGACAATTAAAATTTATTGCTGACATTAGTTTTAAGTTTAGTAATGTCATAAAACTCTTTATATGTGATTTTATGTGAGAGCTTTTTACTGTAGCAAAACTCGAATCAGCGAAACAAACGAGGCCTATTCGCTCTTCCTCTCCTCCCATCTCTTTGATCCATCTCGCACGCCCTCCCTCTTTCTCTCTCCACTCTCTCTCGCTCACCCTCTATCTCTCTCTCCTCTCTCGCCCAACCTCTCTTTCTCCTTGCTTTCTCTCTCATCTTTTATCTCCATTCTTTCCCTCATGGACTTCGAGATGATAAGTCGCGTGGAGTAACGACAATTCGATCTCGCCATTGACAACGACGCGAGCAAAGCAGCATTGCTGATGTGCCGCCATCATTTCCGTAGATGCTGACTAGAGACATCGTGGGGTGGTTTTTCGCGCATGTAGATTTTAAGGTTTGAATAGTTGGTAAATGCATATGCAAAATTTACATGATAAATGCTTCATTTACTAACGAACAGTTGTGTTTAATTTGATAAATGAAGGATTTATGTGGCAAGTGATTGATTCACTAGTAAAGTAAAGTATTTTATGATAAATTGACAATTTGTATGGTAAATTCATTATTTACGTTGTAAATGCTTTATTTACCAACACACAAAATTTTATTCAATTTGGTAAATGGAGGATTTACGTGGTAAATGATGGATTTGCTAGTCAAACAAATATTCTGATGTTATAAACAACAAATTAATTTCTTGTAAATTGTCAGTGAAATACCGAATTTGAGATTATATGGTAAATGAAGAATTTACCAAATAAATGCAACATTTGCCATATTCACACTTTCTTCACACTCTCTCTCTCTCTCATCACTATCGACGAACTCTCATCCTCTCTATCTCATCATCACTTTTGTAAGGGTAGAATTAATACACCATATATTAAATTTTTAAATTATGCTATAAATTTTTATTCATCTACTATTTACTAAACAACTAAAACTATCATGCTATTTACTACTTTAAGTTTGGAAAATTTGCTATTTATTGTAAATTTTTTTATGTGTTTCCTATCTCCGTCACTTTTAGTGCAGGTCCCACGAGACCTTATTTTTGTGAGAGAATATTTCCATCTCTCATAAATGATTTGAGTTTTTGGTGAATTTTTATGAAATAATATATTTTCTCTTAAATTTGTAGGTTATGTTTGATAGGAGAGATGGATATTGGATAGTATGAATGATAAAAAGAGTTGAAGGGAAGAAATATGCTAAGGATGTAGAGGATTATAGTAATCATTTATACTGTTTGGTAGAAGGAATGGAGAGTTGAGAATATTAATAATATTTATTTGTCTAATTAGTAAATTGTCTATTTTATTATTTGTTAATAATTCATTTGAAGGAAAAAAAAAGTTTTTTTTTTAAATTTAAATTTTAATGGATTAGCTAAATCATTATATGAATGAAAGGATCTAAACTTATAGGTTGCGTTTGGAATTGGTTTTAAAATGATTTTGTTTTTTGTATGAAAATGGAAATGAAAATGTTTTTATTTTCATTTTGAAATTATTTCTGAAAATGCATTTGGTAGTTTTATTCAGAGATTGATTTCAGTTTAAAAAAAAACTGAAACTGCGTTTGGTGACGTTTTTAAATTTAACGCTAGCAACATCGTACATGTGTTTTTCAATTGCACGTCGTTTCTAACCAGACGCCATCTCATTTTTAAGATAGCATGTCGTTTGATCACTCCACATAAATGACATGTCGTTTTTATATAACCACCGTCGTTTCTCAACCGTCAGATTTTCCAAGGCAAAAAAAAAAAAAAAATTTTTGTTTTTGTGGCCTGAACATTTGTTGTAATTTAATAACTATCAAATTGTTAAAATTATTAGATAAAATTACAAAGCAAAAGCAAAAAAAGTCCTTCATCTTTCCCTCACCCTTTCTCTTCGTCTCCTTCATTTTCTATTAAACCAGATCTAGTTTGCAAGGTAGGTGGGTAGGTGACAATGTCAGACGGGCAAGCGAGGAATTGTGATGGAAGGGACTACGAAGGAGGTGGCGAGCGACGACGAGAAGTTGCCAATCTTGAGGGCGGCAACCAGACTTGAGGGGGCCTGGGTTGGTTTATGCCGTTGGTCGCGTGAAGCCATGGCGAAGTCCGACGAGAAGAGGAAGATGATTCCGGCAAGGTCTGACGAGATCCGACTAGGCTCGACAAGATCCGGTGACTTCGTAGAGCTCCGGCGACGACCTGGGTAGGGAGGGGGTGTTTGGCAACCATGGCGGAGATGGGCAGAAAAAAAATGAACGTGGGAGACTGGTGGGCTGAAGACAGAAAACGAAAACGGAGGAGAAAATGAAAATGACTTTTTTGCGTTTTTAGATTCTCAGAAAACGACAAAAACGTTTTTGTTTTTGTTTTTTCAAACATTTTGCACCAAACGTGTTTTTCACCCGCGTTTTCAATTTTTAGCCTCGAAAAATGTAAAAAAATGAAAACGAAAACAGAAACAAACAGGGCCATAGACGCGAAGAGGGACGGGAAACTCTCCCCCTTCATGTCTCGTATCGCTCATTTTCTCCTTCTAACTAAACCCCTCTCCCTCATATCGAACATATTAGAGTCAGAATGGCGAGTCTTGCATATGGCCTACTAATTTTTTGACAACTGGATTCACGCCTCTCCCTTTTACCAAACATATGACATATTAGTTGCTATAAGTGTTAGTTTCCACCTGGACGTGCGGCTCCATGGACAATTAACGACCAAACCGCACGAGGCTGGACAAAAGGATCCTTTTGGCTGGTGACTTAAAAGGAAGAAAGTACAAATTGCACCATTCTTAGGGCGTCGGAATTGTTTGATGTCACGATTTTGTTTTTATCTCAGGAGGAAATTGTTTGATGTTACGATTGTTCGTGATATCGCCAACCGCAGTTATTTGAAGTACAATCGAAGGTAATTATCACTTTTTCTAATAGATTTTTTTATTAATAGTATTATTTTTTAATCGTTGAATTTAATCAAAATTTTATTATGTTAAAAATATGTAAAATAAATAATTTTTAATATAAATTTAGTGATTAAAAAATAAAAATTTACTCATAGAGTTCGTTTGGTACTTAGATTTATTTTCTAATTTGAATTATGATTCGTGATTCGTGGTTCGCTACAATATTTTTTTCTCATAAAAAATACACATAAATTAAAAATAATTCTAATTATATAATTTAAATCTATGAATCAAACGTCACAATAATTAGTTTATTTTTTCGCGAGTAACTCTTAAAAAAAAAAAAAAAAGAAGGAAAATAGTCGGAGTGCGAAACTCGCAATGTCGGCTCCGTGCCCTCTCTTTGCGGAGAGATGCTATATAATAAGAGGAAACATTGTCGTCCCAAAGTTAAATGCAATAGAAGACATTAGAAAATAATTCTCCAGCCTTTAAAAAAAAATACATACAATTCTCCAGAAAAAAACGAAGACAGTAGAAGGCGAAGAGGCAAGAGGGAAGGATTCTTAGCGCGGTTCCGTTCTAGGGTTTTGGAACACAGAAACTAGAAGGAGAAGAAGAAGAAACAGACGGAGAGAGAGAGAGAGAGAGAGAGAGAGAGAGAGAGAATCGGACTTTACTGTGAGTTTCCCACCAAGCTACTGAATCCCAATTTCTCCATTTTGATTCCTCAATCCGGTTCTTCACTAGCATTACTTTCACTTCCTTCGTTTTTCGTTTTCAGTAATTGTTGTTTCATTTTGTTTTTGCGAGGCTCTGTTTGTTTTGCTGGAAATTATCTTTCCAAAATTTGAGATTTTTTTTTTGGGTTTCGGTTTGCACTGATTTGTTTGTTCGTGTGGTCGTTTTATCGGGTACTTTCAGGTTGCGTTTTTTGAGATTTTGGTTCTTAAATCAGACGGTGAAATGTTTCGAATTGAGTTTCTTAATTAGTATATTGACTGTTTGTGTGCTTGGAAAACTAGGAATTTAGTGGAATTACTAGGAAAGAATGTCATTTTATAATGAAAATCTTGGGTTATTAATTTTCATAATCAGCTTATGGGAGAAATTCCCTTCATTTAGAGAGAATTTTGATATGCGAGTGATTTGTTTGTTTTATTTTGTTTGTTTTTTTTTTTTTAGGCCTAGCTATTTTGTGTATTTTATTATTAGAACCAAATGGCGTTTAAAATTAGGTTTGGAACGGTTTTATTTTGTTGGAAACTGGACTATCAGAAATTTATGTTATTCACATTTTACTTCTGGTGTAGAATTCATCTCTATTTAGTATTTACCTATTAGTTTTACAATTCTTATGTGAAATAATAGTCAAACAATCACGGATGCTTATGTTATTATTTTCTAATTATGTTTATTTTCAGTTGGTTTTGGAGGTTGTTTAATTACTCTACTGGGAAATTAGCCTGCTATATATAAGAGCATGGTAGAAGTTGAACCTGAAAAAGTTGAAGATGCCGAATTTGAATGGGGAAAGAAGAAAGGAATTGGTGGGAAGAAGAAAAGAGTTCAGTTTTATGAATCTTTTACCTACGATGGTGTGGAGTACGTTCTTTTTGATTCTGTCTATCTTTATAAAGAAGGTGAACCTGAGCCTTATATTGGTAAACTCTTAAAAATATGGGAGCATCCCGATAAGATGAGGAAAGTGAAGGTTCTATGGTTTTTCCGCCCTTGTGAGATTTTAAATTTTCTCGGAGATGAAGAACCATCTGACAATGAGTTATTTTTGGCTTCCGGTGAAGGTGTGGGCCTTTGCAACGTCAATCCTCTGGTAAGCGAGTATATTAATATGTTGATATTAACTGGGAACATGTTGAAAGGATCTATGGGAGTGGCATCCAAAAGTATAGTCGTAATATTGTTTGTCAATGTTTGGCACATGTGTGTATTTCATAATGTAATGCAATGCAACGACCTCATTTACTTTTACAATTCTACTATTAGATTATGAGCAAAACTTTCATATATTGAATCAGGAAGCTATTGCTGGGAAATGTAATGTTGTCTGCATTTCAAAAGACAACAGGAATCGTCAACCTACAGATAAAGAACTTCAAACGGCAGACTATGTATTTCGCCGGACATTTGATGTTGGGAACAGGAAAATCTTGGACGAAATAGAAGAGACAATTGCTGGGACTGATGGTATATGGACTTGTTAACCAGGTTGTTTGATCTTTGATTTGCAGCTGATGTTTTCTAGCGCTAAAATTCATTGCTTCTCTAATTGTTGCAGTTAAATCTCTACTCAACAGAGAGGATTTTGAAAAAAGTGCTGGTACTCTGAAGGTTGATTCAGGAGGGAAAGAAGTTGGTGGAACTGCTGCACAAACTGATGATACAGTGGTTTCATCTGAGACAAACTCATCCAAAAAATGTCCAGTTGTAGACACAAATGGACACTGCAGTGTTACTTTACCAAATGAAGCAGTTGAAACGAACGTTTTGTTTACTAAACACGAATCTTCGACTGCAGAAAAGACTGCTTCGGGTGTAAGTGTTGAATCAGATGATGTAGCAAAAACTAATCAGACAAAAGAAAATGTGAGAGATCACAAAGCCTTATCGGGGTCTAAAGTGGAACCTAAGCACAGTGAGGCCAAAGTTGGTAAAGTTCTTGCCGGGCAGGTTGAGAGTGAAAGAAAAGTTGAATGTGCTAAGGATTCCGTTGAATTGGATGATAGACCATCTAAGAAGGCAAAGCTTAGTTCTGAATATGTTGAGAAGAGCAAAAATAGCATGCAGCAGTCAAGATTTAAATATGATGCCAATGATGGGGAGACTTTAGCATTAACTGCTTCTGCTCTTAAACCCTCTAAGGATTCTACAGAGAAAGGCCCTTCCAAAAAGCTGAAGCCTGAGGAAAAAACAACAATGCTTAGTTCTGAGTATGTCGAGAAGAGCAAAAATAACACGCAGGATGGGGAGACTTTAGCATTAACTGCTTCTTCTCTTAAACCATCTAAGGATTTTATAGAGAAAGGACTTTCCAAAAAGCTGAAGCCTGAGGAAAAAACAACAATGCTTAGTCCTGAGTATGTCGAGAAGAGCAAAAATAGCATGCAGCAGCCAAGATTTAAATCTGCTGCCAATGATGGGGAGACTTCATTAACTGTTTCTGCTCTTAAACCCTCTAAGGATTCTACGGAGAAAGGCCCTTCCAAAAAGCTGAAGCCTGAGGAAAAAACAACAATGCTTTCTAATGGAAAATTGATTAAAGAACCTTCCCAAAAGTCTCATAATGAGGATCATAAAACTGACGGACAGAAGTTAGAAGTAACTCCGAGTCCACATGCTCTAAGTTCTAAATTGAACTATTTTGAAGAATAGTTATTTTAGGACAATTATTTTAATTTTTATATGGGGTGGTTATTTTCATGGATTTCCATTATAGTACACTTAAGGTTTTAAGGACTTACACTTTCCCCTTTTCTATATTTTGACAGGAAAGAAGGAAATGGTTTCCGGGACTTGTAAGTTCTTTTCAATTACATTTTGTTGCATTCTCTTAATTTTTATTCCAATTGTGCTAAGAAGCATTGAAGACCTTGAAAGGATCTTGAAATATTTGACTTGCAAGTTGCAATAAGTATAAATATAAAATTGAGGATATATGTGCCAAAGTTGATTTATAAGTTGGAGGCTATGGCTGTCATACCTCACCAGTACTCGTGCCTCTCAATAAATGCTAGGTTGGGCCACCGATCAAATGGACTTGCCTAGTTACCATTTTTTTACTGATTTGTACCCTTCCTTTATCTACAACCGTTAGTTTTTCTTATAAAAAAAGGTCAAGATTTGAAGAGGTATTAATGCCCAAAGGTTTAAAGTGAGGGATGGCAGCCATGCCTTAAGTTGGATTGATCTGAATGGAAGATTGAATGGATGGAATTTAGTGGGAAAGAATATAATTGATTTGTGATTTTCTATTTCTCTATTCAATGTCAGCCTTGGGAAGATAGTATGCGAACTGCATATGAGCAAAGCAGACTTGTTTTGCTTCAGAATTTGGATCCATCTTATACTTCAGCAGAAGTGGAGGTAATGTCAGCAAATTAGCCTTGGATTTTTTTTGGTGCTTTGTGGAGCATTTTCTTGTGGGTTGTCTGTTAGGTACCTGATTCTCACAGCTCAATATTCACACAGAAGAAAAAGAATAGAAGGCAATCAGAGTAGTTTTATTGATCATCACCAACACTAGCTCATAGAATTTTACAACCAAACTAAGAAAAACGTAAAGAAAACTTAGGATAGACTGGAGTATTCGAGGACTCCGGAGAACTCCTAACTTTGATGGTATTCGAGAGACCACCAGCTCTCCCTAATCTCAGTCTCCCAAAACTCTCAAAATCACAACATACCTCTAGTGAGCTACTAAGCCCTTTATTTATACTAATTCCTACTAACTCTACCAGCCCACTAACCAAACAGGTTCCCAAGTTAACGGATCCTAACATTACTCCCGCCTCAAAGAATCACCTTGTCCTCAAGGTGAAAACCAGAAAATAAAACTGCAATAGTACATCAACATGAGAAAGAACAAAGATCTTTGTGAGCTCTATGAAACAAACAGAACTTGCTTCAAATCTTCTTGATAACTTCCATGTTTTGCCAAGTTCACACTTCTCTTTGGAACCTGAATTGTGAACCACAGTGAAATCAACTAATCCAAGAAGTTCATCCAAAAACTTATCCACATAAGAATGCAAGAGCTTGATGGTTATCCCAATCAAATCATGTATACTAGTCACCCTCCTCTCACCAGCTTTATCTTGCTGCAGTTTATACTCCACCGCATCCAAGAATTTTGTCTCACTGCTCTGCAAAACACCAACAATGGAGGGAAGATGCAAGTGTACTTTCTCCATTCCTTTGTCAACATCCCCACAATTGCTAAAAACTGAACCAATAAGACCCTTCAAAATACTAGAATGGCCTCCACCTTCTTTAACTTCTTTCACTGGTGCATCAAACACATTCTCTATGGCAATATCCTTAGAAAAGTTTGACATCATTGAGATCTTGTTCCACATACCTTGAAGCCCCTCATTCTTGGCATTGGTTTGAAAGTCATCTTCATTTGCAACGCCTTGGTCCACCTTCTCGATGAGATTCTTTGAAGGAAACTCTCTTTGAGCATCAATTTGCTGATCTGAAGCAGCCCACTTGAAATTCCTATTTCATGCTCTTTATTGACTTTCAACTTGGTAGTGATATCTCTCTCAAAAACTGCATTTGATATCTTTTTCCAAGGTGCAGCAAGTACCTCGATTTGTCGTCCGGAATCAGCCTTGGTATCTGCTCGCTCTTTCGCCACGAAACTCCCATAGACGGTCTCTTCTTGCGATGATTGGAAACGCTGTAGTAAATGAGTTTTCAATTCATCCCAATTGCGGAACAGCCGACTGCCATCCTACCATTGATTCCAAACCAAAGCATCACCCTCCATGACCTCTTCTGTAGCCCATATTTTCTCTCCTTCTGTCAACCTATACAATAGAAAATAACGTTCAGCTCGAAAGACCCACTCGTCAGCATTTTCTCCGGTGAACAACGACATCTCCACTCGTTGAAAACGCCGATCCGATCGGTTTTCCCACAGTGTGTCACGCCACCTTCCCCTTCTCCTGTTCAAAACCCTAGGATCTCCTAACCAACAAGATGGCGAAACTCTATTCACCTTGCCCATATCAGATCGAAAAACCCAAGGATCAGCCCCAAAATCACTTCGTGAATTTTCACATTTTGAGGACCCGGCCCAAATTTCGCTGAAATTTCGAGACCCAGCTCCAATGGCGTCAAACTTAACCCCAATCTTGCTCGAAGTGCAACGTCCAGCCGCCACAGCGCCGAAATTGGCCCTGCACATGCCGTAATTGGAAGATCTGGTCTTTCCTTCGCCGGAATCCACATGAATATCGCCGAAATCAGGTGACCCAGTCCTAACCCGGCCGGAATCTTCCCCAACCATGACAGAATCACGAGACCCAATCCAATTCGCTACATAATCTTCCCCAAACACGCCTGAATTCCAAGACATTACCATAGACTCGTCGGAATCAGCCAAAACGGCATCTGAATGAGTTAAAACGGCATTGGAACCGCGACACCCCTTCCAAATCTGGCTGGAATTAGACTCGGACGTACCGAAATCGCGAAGCGCAGCCGTGGCGATGCTCAATTCTGTCGTGAATCTGCTGCCATTCACTTTAGATCTAGATGATCTAGCTCCAGATCGCCAAGATTTTTCCCGATCTTTGACCTCGTGCGATTCTGGATTTGGTTGCGCCCCATCTAGCGTTGTTCGTCAACGTTGACGCTCCAACTCCATCATGGTTCCGCAGTTCGAAACCATTGCTTCGTAATTCCAATCAGATCGCGGAACCCGATGTTCAGTGCTCAGATCTGATCGCGACTCCAACCAGATCGCAACGCGTTTGTTGTCGTTCGCCGGCGTTGTTCTTCTGGTTGCGACCACGTATCCTTTGTCAGCGTTATCCCACTTTCAGCTACCCAAGCTTTGCGGTCCTCCTCCTCTAACAATCGAATGATCCGCTTCACACTTTAAAGCGTCGATTCCATTTTCTCTTTCATTGATTCTATTTACTTTTTTTTTTTTTTTTTTTTCCGAGAATCGATTGCTTTGATACCAAATTGTTAGGCACTTGATTCTCACAGCTCAATATTCACATAGAAGAAAAAGAATAAAAGGCAATCAAAGTAGTTTTATTGATCATCACCAACATTAGCTCATAGAATTTTACAACCAAACTAAGAAAAACGTAAAGAAAGCTTAGGATAGACTGGAGTATTCGAGGACTCCGGAGAACTCCTAACTTTGATTGTATTTGAGAGACTGCCAGCTCTCCCTAATCTCAGTCTCCCAAAACTCTCAAAATCACAACATATCTCTAGTGAGCTACTAAGCCCTTTATTTATACTAATTCCTACTAACTCTACCAGCCCACTAACTAAATAGGTTCCCAAGTTAACGGATCCTAACATTATCATTTTTGTTTTTTATGTTGCCAGTTGCTACCTTACTATTGAAGTACTGAGAAATAACCCCTCACGTGCAAAATTATAGAAGATTCCCTTTAAGATCAAACAATTCCATCGAATTGAGTATGATTGTATGTGTGATAGCATCTACTATACCAGGAATATCAATGAACCCAATTATTGAAATTGCTCAGGATACCCTTTTTAGCTTCTAGAACCTATTTCTTAGTTCAAGATCCCTCTTACTAACTGGATCAAAGAATTAGTAGATCTGTTCCACCCAAAAGGGGAATGGGCTAGGGTTATGAACTTATAATCGATAATCTGATGATCGAGTCGATTCCATGATTATAAGTTCATTCCATACCATACCAGACCGGAATAGGGTTATATACATTCTAATTATGAGAAGGGGTCATTCGAGCGTATCTAAATAGATTGTTCTCTCCCTCTGTCTATTCCCTTTATGGCTTGTTTATTTATTTATTTTCTGTTTTTGCCTAAATTTTTATTATTAGTTTTAGGTTTTTGTATGCTATTCTTTTTCACGTTTTCATCGTTTCATGCATTACGTTTCAGGATATTGTATGGCATGGTTTCGGGGAAAGATGCACAGTGAAGATGATTCAACGGATTGTGTTTTCTAGCCCTCATTCTGGTATGAAGAGATTCGAATCGCTTGAATAATCAGAAAGAAAATTTTCTCTTTCATTTGTCAGGTTTTGGAAAACTTTTTGTGATTATGCCTTGAGTACTCCCAGAACTGACATATGAAGATTTTAGTTTGCTAATGTATATCACAACAGCAATGTTGTTGCTTGCATCCTGTGTTTCTCATAGTAATAATATCGTGTTTGTCTTGTTGCAGGTCAAGCTTTTGTTATTTTCAGTAAAAGGGAGGTAGCAGAGATGGTTGTTAGAAAATTAGACGAGAGCTGTTTGCTATTATCAGATGGGAGGTAGGCATGCAGACGATTTATGATGTCAAACAAGTTGGTCTAATATATATAGCATGAGATTCTTAGAGGATATGCTTACATTATCTCGGCGTCCCCCCTGATAGTTCCTAATTAATGAGGTGGTTTAAACATGAAACCTCAAATTTTCCACGAGGACAAGTCTCATGATTCAGCTATGAAATTAAACCTCACCTCTTCATTTGTTTCGTGGAGAAAGCATCCTGTTGGGCTTGGAGAATGCCTTTTACTATGTTTCCTCCCTCTTTTCCTTTCTACTGTATAATTAGATCAAATAAATTTATTTTTCATATTTTAAACTTGTTTACAGCATTCAGAGTGTTTTGAGTGACGATTGTATATGTTTTCTGCTAAATGAGGTGCAGGCCTCTTGTAGGCAGTTTAGGAACTCCTTGCTTCCCGGAAAAGAAGCCAAAATTTTTTGGCCATTTTGGCATTGATAAGCGCCGATACCAAATGCAGCGGGAGGAGGTAGAGTTTCTGATCTCATACTCCCCCTCTCTCTTGCGTGCTCACGCGCACACACACTCATTCACACGTGTATTCACCTAACTCAATACAAATGCATGCCCTTCTATTGTTTTATTTCCTTTTCTTTTGATACATGTGCTCTTGTTTGTATACTATGGACCAGAAAGATGCTGTATCTACTTCGCATTGTTCTCAGCCCAATACACTTGAATTTGAAATGGCACTGGAATGGTGCTTATTACAAGAAAAATCAGAGCTTTCGTGGAAGAAGTTGTACCAGGTCTTAGATTTGCCCTATACTACTACTACTACTATTATTAATAGTATGATGATGATGATGATGGCATTATGCCGAGACACCATTTCTAATCCCAACTTTTGTACCAACTAGTAAATTGCTATTCTTTTATTGGTAAGTGCAATCTCTTATTATTCATAGACCGATAGACGTGACAATCTTATAAATAACTATCAATAAAAGAATGACAACTCCTGAATTAGTAAAAAAGTTGGGATGAGAGTTTGGTGTCCCTATTATTATTATGATTATTAACATGGGAGTGTTATTTCTGCTATAATATAATTATTCATCATCATCATCATCATGGGATTGTTATTTTACTATAGTTATTTTGGATTTGTTATGTATTTGTCCGAGTTCGTTCTATTTGCTGAACCAGATCTTTTTCTTATAATTAGAAACAGGGACAGGAGTTAAAACAACTAAAGGTAAAACTCAAGGCCAGATGGCGCTAATGTTGTAAACTTGTTCTTCTTGGTAAGTTTTAAACCCAAAGCAAAGAAAGAAAGAAAAACATTTTCACTTTTAAACATCTCATGACTTCATGAAATAGCTGCCTTGTGAATTCTAATGCTGCATTATCTTCTATTAGGTTTCCCGTTTTGCTATTGGATTGGAAATCATGAGAAGGCATCCCTCTCCTAGAGCTTTTTTGTCCAGAAGTCGGTCAAATTTTGAGGATTCCCACCGTCTCATCAGATATCAAAATCCATTATGGGTAATGATCTGAATCTCGTACCCTTTTGAGCAAGATCTCTCTTAGATCTATGGAAAAATATCTCATTGCTCATTTCGTCTGCTTGAACAATTAAAATATGATAGTAGATACACATATGGGAGTTTGGTTAAAAACTTCTACTAGACGCATTTTTCACCTTATTTGCTTTTGGTGTCACCATCCATACATTGGCATAACGTCCCGTGACATGTCTAATTTCTTTTAATATTTACGGGAGGCCATTTGGTAGTGTTGGGCTGACATTGCTCAAGTTGAAATCGTAAGGGTTTTTTTGTAGTGATCTTAAAGTTTGAGGGTCTTATAGAATAAAGAGTAAAGTTAAAACATTGCAGGAAACTAAGAAGCACATAGATGAGAGGATACGCCGGAAGACATAGCCAGGGAGTGCAATTGGAGTAATACTAGAGGTTAGGCCATGCAATATAAATAGAGGGATTATGGGATATAAGTGGAGGGTCCTAGGACAGAGCTTATAGACTATAAAGTGAAGAGCCATATGGATTTGGAAATTCCAATTGTGCCATCTACTTGGCGTAGAGGTTATGGAATACTAACTCGTCTCATCAACATGGTTATACATTTATAACCTTATTCCTTGGATATCCACTACATAAAGAATATGTTAGGTAAAACTTTGTGAGGAGATAACCTTGTGAGACCACTGAGTCCGCTTGGTCTAGTGGCACCGGGAGGTTCAGGTGGGATGGGGTTTGGGGGAGGTTGCGGGTTCGATCCGTTGTTGTATTAAAAAAAAAACCCTTAAGACAAAAGACAAGTTTGACCTTATCAGAAAAACACAACGGAATATATTAGTTGAAACTTGGCAAGCAGATAACCTTCTGAGATAAAGTACAATTTTGTCCTTATCGGAAAACACAATGGAACAAAACCTTGGAAGGGGCCAAAGAGTACATAACTTTTGTAGTTAACTCCTCTTATTGGACGAATTGCAATCTCGTCCACAACTTAAGTGAAATGTGCTCGAATCTATCACCTCTAATTTGACCTTTTAGTTATGCGATACATGTTGCACCTCCTCGCATAATCTCTCATATATTGGTTTCGTATTGAAGAGCATCGAGAATTACTCAAAACCAAAATTACGAAGAAGGGCTTTCTATGTTGACATTCGACAATAACTTGACAATATTTCTCTAAAATATTGGTGGAACATCCCAATATTTTGGAAAATATGTAAGGCCGAAACATCGTTGATACTATCGAGGAATTGATGTTCTTTCGATCTTCCAAAAACAGAATCCCTTGTTTATTCATATCGATACTCATTGATACGTAATAGTCTTGATGAAACATCAATGAAACCAAGGGTACTTATATTTCATGAGTTAATTTAGTTCTAGCAATGGTTTGCTTCGTACAGGAGTAAGATATTAAAAAAATTGCATTTCACATCAGAATAGTACATACACCAGTTCAGACGCGAAAACCCCTAATGCATTTAGCGACTCAACCCTCCACTACAAATCAATACCACCAATAAGTTCGATTAAAGCGTTCAAGGGGATAATACGTGTATTGAGTTCCAATTACAGGAAACTTAAGTCACACAACTATTTAAGCACACAAATGACTCTTTCAAACACACTACTATACTAGTTGGATAACTCTGATCAATTGAGATTGAGAGACCAAAAGCACACTTTATGGGGGATAAATAAAATTCAATATTTTTAGAGCAACTAATCCTAATTTTTAGTTACTTGAGTTACACGACTTAGTTAAAAGAAATTGATACCCAAATTGTCAAACATTTGCAATTAAAGGAATATTTCTAATTTTCGCCACTTTTCGGATGGTTTTATGCAAGTTGACCTTCATATGTGGTTATTTTGCATGGATAAAACTTAAATACTCCACTTCTTGTGTAATGGGGACAAAATCCATAAAAAAGAAAAGAAAAAAGAAATGTTTTTTCGCCACTTTTTGGATGGTTTTATGCTAGTTGACCTTCATATGTGGTTATTTTGCATGGATAAAACTTAAATACCCCACTTCTTGTCTAATGGGGACAAAATCCATAAAAAAGAAAAGAAAAAAGAAATGTATTTTCGCCACTTTTTGGATGGTTTTATGCTAGTTGACCTTCATATGTGGTTATTTTGCATGGATAAAACTTAAATACCCCACTTCTTGTGTAATGGGGACAAAATCCATAAAAAAAGAAAAGAAAAAAGAAAGGTACAAACCCAAAGGGAAGTGGAGAGAAGCAAACCTTGTGCAAATCCTAAGAGAGAGGAGCTGCTGCCTAGCTCTCCCATTGCGAGATCACTGCGAGGCCATTGTCACTATGAAGATTCGTCACCATCGTGTCGTCGCCCTGATCAACTTTGCGCGCCCATGACATATTTTTTCCCTCGTGCTCTTTTCTCTTCTATCTATTAAGGGAGTGTAGTAAATAACAGATTTAAGAAACTAAATTAAGTAAATAGTTACACCAAGCCTACAACTCCATATTGATATGTTTAGTCCGACTCAAACTTACAGCTCTAGTTATCATACTGTCTGGCCGTAGGTTTAAATTGCTTGTCCCGTCATGCATTATGGGCGGTTTCGCTTAGGGCTTTTCTTAAACTGTCAATTTACAAAATCAAATTGTCCCTGCCAAGTATTACTTATTTTCCTATTATATATGTGTTTGATCTATTCTGATAAAAAAATAGTTATGAAGAGGAGGTTAATAATAGAAAAATTACTTATAAAAGGATAGTTTTGCACTTTTCCTAAAAAATAACCATAAAATTACCTACAATAATACATGTTTTTCTAAATATTTTCCAAGTCTTTTCCAACAAGTCCCAATGTTTTTCTATTTTCTTTTTTCCTTTAAATTTATAATTTAAATAATATTATTAATTATTGAACCGCGGCACACAATTCTTTTGCGAATGCTCTCTCAAATGTTTCCATTCCTGCCTCTGTAAGCAAAGAGGTTTCAAGATACCGGGCGACCAAGTGAAAGTGAACGACCCCGAGCAAATCTTCTAGAGAGTAAATTAATTAGAATGATACATAAAAAGATATTGTAAAAATGGGTTAAGGATACCATCAAGATCTTTTTTAAGAATACTCGTTTTTAACGTGCGTGATTCATTTAAAATGACAGTTATATAAATTATTCACAAAAAAGAGAAATAGGAAAAAATGACATATAAGAAATGAAGACAAAAAGGGGAAAATGATTTGAAACAAAAGGAAACAAAGAGACTTTAACTTATTTTGTTGTATTTTAAATTAGTTATATTTTGTTTTGTCGAATTTATTTTTTATTTAATTTGGTTTGAGCTTATTTTATTTGTGTATTTTTTATTAATTTGATTCTTTGTTCAAATTATTTATACTATTTTTATCTGAGTAGAATTTGAAATTTGGTGCAAAATGGTGTGAAAACGGACAAAATTTGAAGCAAAAAACTTAAAAAAAAAGGATTTCAACTTATTATGTTGTATTTTCAATCAGTTTTATTTTGTTTTGTTTAATTTATTTTTTATTTAATTTGGTGTGATCTTATTTTATTTTAGTGTATTTTTTATTAATTTGATTTTTTATTCAAATTATTTATAACATTTTTATCTTGGTAGTTTTGGAAATCTGGTGCAAAACAGTGTTAAAACGGACAAATCGAATCACAAATCAATTCGGAGTAATAATAAATATAAATAATAATAATTAAATAAAATTGGGAATAATTTCAACCGTCGGATGGAAATCACGGACAACATATAGATGCGTTCGTGAATAGCACCCTAGGCAGAGGCGTGTCTGCTACAGGCTTGGCAGATCTGTGTGTTGGGTGGGCTTCGCCACTTTCTCGTGCCAACCAGTCACCACGTGACACGTGGCTTATCTGTAAACAATTATCCTTTTTTGCGTGAGATTTGCCACAATGCACCCCTTTCGTATTTGTTTATACAATATAATAGTCACACCAAACATTATATTATTGTATTATTATGCAATACGGTGTTCTAATACGGTTAGTACTGGAACTTTGGGTTGGTGGGCCTCTTCGAAGCCCGAATTTTTCGAGCTTGGCGGGCAGGGACCCATGGCCACCCGTTCAAGCACAAATCAGGCTCGGCCTCGGGTTGCCCGAGAAGCAATCACATGCCGGAAGCCCACCGCCGAATTGGTGCTCCTGACCATCGACTGCCAATTTTTTTTTTAATTTTTTTTCCCTTCGGCCCAAATGCTCGACTTGCCCGAAGCTCGATCAACGGTTAGTTTTTTCAAATTTGGCGCCCGACCCACCGCCCTAAAGTCCGACCACCAACGGCTCTTTTTTTGACCGTTGCCCGATTTTCGGCCTGAACCCGACCCGCCAATTCTAAAAATAGCCGTTGGATCCGAATTTGGGGAAAAAAATCAATTTTTTAACAAAGAGATGAAAACCCGCATTCATTCATGAATGTTTTCGGGTTGAAGAAGAAGACGACTCAAACAGAAGCTGAGAGTGGATCTTCATCAATAGGTGGTGGCGGTGGCGGTGGCTTCAACGAGCTTATGGCGTACCTCAGTAAGAGCTTAGTAGTTGACGGTAGTGAAAAATTGTTTGATTTAGTTCAATGGTGGAGGGCACGAGCATTAACTTGGCCAGTCCTAACTCGATTAGTAATGGATATTTTTTCGATCCCAGTCTCCACTGTTTCATTCGAATAAGCCTTCCAGTACGACCGAACGAATACTTGAGAAACATCGAAACGCATCGCAAAGGGACATTGTTGAAGCTTTGGTGTGCATTAAGGATTATGATCGTGCTGATCAACGTTTACAAGACACAATTTTGCCGGCAAGCCATGAATAGATAGATGAATTTAATAGATTAACATTTCGCTTTGAAGACGATCCTTCAGCTTCAAATTAAATTGTAATTTCTAAATATTTATTTGCTTTGGACATTGTAATTGTAATATTTAGACTTTGTAAGTTTGTAAAATTTGTAATTCGTCACAAAATGATTTACACTCATTTTTTCTTATTAAGTTTTTATCTCAATTGAGTTTTTCTTGGTAAGATTTTTAACGAGGCAATAATAAATTACAAATTTAAAAATTAATTTTTTAAATTGTGTTAATAGTATGTGTTGATTTTAATTTTTTTTTATAATTTTAACACAAAATAACTTAATAATTATTTATATACAAATAAAATTAATAAATAATAGTATATTATATATAATATATATACAATATTATAAAAATTAAAAAATATAATAAAAAATATATTTTTTTCAGGTACATTTGGGCGGGCTCAGGCAGCTAAGACCAGGCCCGCGGCCTGTTCGAGGGTCTTCTCGGGCTCGGGGCGAACGGCCCAAATTTTTCAGGCAAGCGGGTTTGGGTGTCGGGTACAAATTCAATTTTTTCAGACAGTCACAGACGGCCCGTATAAAGTTTCAACACTAAATACGGTTAAACAAACATACTCATAGGATACTTTCACTATAAGGTAACCAAAATGATTTTTCCTTTGTGTTTGGGTTGGCTTAGAACTGACGTACAAAACCGAGACATAAGTCTACAATGTGGTTATTGATGACTATTCTAATTTGTGACGTACCCATAAAACTTGATAGTTTTATTTTATTATTATTATTTTTTGCGTATATTAGAAAACATAACAATGTTGAGTGATTTGTTGATTTTCCTTATGACGAACTTGTGCATCTAAGAAGTGGTGTAGTCTAAAAAGTGGGGTTTTTTTTTTTTTTTTTTTTTTTTTTTTTTTTTTTTTGGAGGGGGAACAATAAGAAGTGGTCTAGTTGTAACTGTAGAGGTCATCTCGTTTTTTCTCCTTGTTGCGCAATTAATAATGTTTAATTAAATGATACCAAACGTAGCCAAAGTTTTCAGCTTTTTATTCATTAACGCACGTGTTACATTATTCAATATCAACATGAATGTCCTCTCCCCCCCATGCTCATGTGATTTTGCCCTCTCTTCATGTGATGGCTTTTCAGTGCTAACTTTCATAATCTTTGGCAGGACAGAAAGCATGTAAAATGCACTCGGGTCCCTCATGAGGCGTGTTTTTCGGTTGAGGCATATGTTTCCTCTCGAGTCATGTTTTGGTGCAACAACTTAATACAAAATCCATGCTTCATAGTGGGTTAATGGTAAGTTATTTTTTGTATCATGTTATTGTGATGTTGTAATTTTTACCGGTCAACAAATGGTTGGAATCTTTTATGGTTGTAAATCAGAACGAAGAAAAGGTTTCCTGGCAAAAGGTTCCTCCTCTTTTTTCCCTTCTACAGTCTCGCTTCATGCTATTTTTTAATATTCTTCAAGATGACTAATTCGTATAGTTTCCTGAACTTCTAGAAATTATTTGTCAATTTTAAAGTCGAGAATTAAAACTGTCAAAAATTAAAAATTTAATGATTAATATATCAAAATTAAAATTTAGAGATCAAAATGTCACTATGTTTAAAATTTAAAAATTGAAAGTGTCAATTACAAGAAGTCTTTAGGCACGGCCATACATAACAAAGAAATCACAATCAGAAAGGGTAAATAATTAGCTAGAGCAGTAGGTGCTGTAGCGAAATTGATTGTAAAAAAGGAGAAATTAACCACATTAAAATTTCTTTTTGGGGAGGTCTGTTTGATACCAAAAACTGTTCAGCAATAGTTGGAGAAGTGGATAATGTTGGGGTGAATTAGAAAAGTTTGAGTAGAGTCGGATTTAAATGTTGACTAGGTAAGCTTCATGTAGTAAGAGTAGTTATGAATCCTGTAGATCATCCCCATGGAGTTGGTGAAGTGATGTACTTCCATGATCTATCCCTCGACAGTGCATCGTAACAACAAATATTTATGGGACATCAAATGTTATGAAGGAAAATATGGTTGATCTTTAGAAAAAGAAAATAAATGGTTGATCCTTGATATCGACTGCAAAGACAAAGCCAAGCCAAGTGGCCCAAGACATGACGAGGTTGAAACGGACACTTTTTGATTAGAAACATGAACAACAAAGGCTTCAAAGGCTAGAAATGAAAAAAGGGGGAACAAAAAACGGGCAAAAAGGACGGCGCTTGCTAACGTGATTCTTTGAAAGGTAATCTGGTGCAAACAAAAAATGTCAACATTTTTGCTAAAAGTAACTGTCTTTTCTTAAAATTTCAGGTCCTTATAAAAAAAGGAATCTCTCTCTCTCTCTCTCTCTCCCCCAAGGATAGACAATCCTAATTAAAAAAGACCTTACATGTTTTTGTTTTTTTCGTTTTAGAATTGCGTGTTACAGTTATTGTTTAACGTTTACTATCTTTTTCATAGTATACAATCTTCAATTTTTCTTGTCACGAGGACGGCTTATTAGGAATCATTTATTTATTTAACCTCTACAAAGAAAGAAAATGAGTTATTAATGGGACGTTTGGTTCATGAATTTAAAATTATGATTCAGAATTATTCTCATTTTACGTGTATTTTTTGTGAGAAAAAATATTGTAACGAACCACGACTTATGATTCAAATCATGGTACGAATCTCCCTTCTAAACGTCCTCTAAATGATCCTAATCCTTCAATGCATTTATTCTACAAATAATAATAATGTGTTTAAGAATGAAGAATTTTTTTCTGTCTGAGCTCCTACTTGAGATTTGATATACAACTCGGACCCACTCTCATGCATTTAAAAAATAAATAAATGAAAAATGAAAAAATAATTGCGCCTGATCTTAAAAATCGTACAAAATTATGAGGCAAATAATAGCAGACTATTATATCTATCTATTATGATGTTGGCTAGTTGGACGGGTTCAGAATCTAAATCTAAACTCTTCACAAGGAAAAAGAGAAAGGAAAAGAAAATAAAAACAAAACAAGGGAAAAAGAAAAAAGTTGAATCATAATTGAAGAGTTAAATTATTCAAACCATGATCTTATTCTTTTTGTCCTTTTGCAATATTGAATGAACTTCTTGGCTCTTGCCAATAAAGTCTCTTCTTTATCGTCATCGACTTGAGTTGAAAAGTTTCTTTTTTAAACCATATTTGGTGGCTGAAAATTCACGTTTGTTGTTGAAGAATTTTATAAGTTAGGGTTAACGAAGGATTAAGGAATGTCTTCAACAGTTGTTTTCGGATGCGTCATCACATGTCATGCTCACCGCCGGAAACACAGAAAATGCATCCTATTTAAACCTTTTTTTTTTTTTTTTTTGGCCCTTTTCATACCAGACATAAGTTTCGTCTAAGGACCGATAAGACCAAGCTGTCGCATGTAATATAAAGAATTGGAAAATATAAATACTATTTGTTAAATCTAACGTCAACATTTAAAAAAAAAGAGATAAATATTTATATGAGTTTAGATTTTTATTTTTTATTTTTAATTAATATTTTTTTTAGTTAAATAACTATTTTAATTGAAAAAAATTAAAAATTTAGACTGATGCACTTAAAAAGTAAAATTCAACAATTTTCTCTTAAAAAAATGTAACAATGGTCTAAATTAGATGTGTTAATTTAGATTAAATTCGATGAGTCGACCTGAAAATTAGGAGACGTTTGGTTCATAGATTAAAATTATAAGATTATAATTATTTTTTATTTACGTATATTTTTTATGAGAAAAAATATTATAACAAACCACAAATTATAATTTAAATCGAGGTACGAATTCTCGAATCAAATAACTCCTCCGTTTGTTTGGGCTTAAAGATCCAGGCTCGAAAGTGAAATTAGATACCACTACCCGGTTAACCTGTAAGTATTATTATTATTATTATTATTATTATATAAAATTTTAGGTCAGGTCTGGACTAATCATAGGTCGACTTTTTACTTAAACCTTGCCTCCTTTTTATTTTTTTTTCGGACCCACCCGATTTCACAATCTGATAAACTGAATTAACACCTAGATAGTACTACTTCTTTAATGTCATACATATTCATTTATGTATGTATGCACACACATATATATATGCATATGATATTAGTAAATCCATACAAGGTGTTAAATAAAACCAATTACAACGATGAATAATATCTTTGGGCCTGTTCGGCAATTATAAGAGCTTGTTTTTTGAGTGAAAAATTTTAAAAAAGGTAACTTGAGTTATAATTTTATTTGAGTTCATGTTCTTTTAAATTTAAACTCGAGTTCAAACTCGAGTTTAGAACTAAAACTCGAGTTCAAATTTCCCTTTTAACTCAAGTTCAGAAACTCGAACTCAAATTAATGAACAATATTTTTTCTATTCTTAAAAATGCAATAACTTTTTCGTTTTAATTATGATTGAGATGATTTTTTTTATGCGTTGACAACGAAAAGACGAATAAAACCCGACCCATATACCATATTAAAAATTTTCATCAACATTGAGTTTTTATTAAAATACAAATTCAAGTTTTGACTCATTCAAACACAAACTCAAAAAGATTCTTATCTCAAACCATAACTCAAATGTTCACAACCAAACACAAACTCAAGTTACAAGTTCAACTCAAGTTATAACTCAAATTCAACTCAAGAATTATACTCAAGTTAAACTCCAAAAGAACAAGCCATTTTTTGAGTGAAAAACTCAAAAAAAGTAACTCGAGTTACAACTTTATTCGAGTTCATGTTCTTTTAAGTTTGAACTCGAGTTTGGGACTAAAACTCGAGTTCAAGTTTCCCCTTCAACTCGAGTTCAAAAACTCGAACTCAAGTTAATGAACAATATTTTTTTTATTCTTAAAAATCCTATAACTTTTTCGTTTTAATTCTGATTGAGATGATTTTTTTTCCTATGCGTTGACAACGAAATAACGAATAAAACTAGACCCATATACCCTATTAAAATTTTTCATTAGCATTGAGTTTTTCTTAAAATACTATCTAAATACAAATTCAAGTTTTGACTTACTCAAACACAAATTCAAAAAGATTCTTCTCTCAAACCATAACTCAAATGTACACAACCAAACACAAACTCAAGTTACAACTTCAACTTAAATTATCACTCAAACTCAATTCAAAATCTACACTCAAATTACATAACTCAAAAATGTCAAAAGAACATGCCCAATTATTATTAGTAGTTGTTGACACCACAAAAAGTATGAGGACTAGAGGGATGATTTACATTTTTATCTTTACTCTTTCTAAATCTATTATAATATCATTTGTGATTTAGAAAACAACTATAGAGTCACTAGTAGGCACTAAATACTAAGAAGCATATCACTACAAGAAAATGGGGTTTTTGCGACGACAAAAAGTCATCGCAAAAAACTGAATGTCGTCGCAAATAACATTTTTTGTGACGATAAATTGTCGTCGTAAATAATTCATCGCAAATAAATTATTTGCGACGACACAATATTGTCGCAAATGTATTTGCGACCATAATCGTCGCAAATTTCTCGTGATATGATCCATTTTTGCGACGACATTTCAAATTATCGTCGCAAATAAGCCTATTTTTTGTGACAAAAAATTTTAAAAAGTCGTCGCAAAAACACCGAATTTAATTTTTTTTATAAGTTTTAAAAAATGCCACCCTGCGCGCGCCAGTGCCACCCTGCGTCCGCGCTCGTGCCCTTTTTTGGCCCCAAGCGCGCGCGCCCGTGCCACCCCCGCGCGCGCCAGTGCCACCCCGCGCGCGGGCAAGTGCCTCCTCAGAAGCACGTGATACTCCATTAATTCACCCCAATCAACAGAAATCAAAATTCAATTTTTTTTCATAAAATTGACACATTAAAAAAAACAGCTAAGGATGAAGTCATTATTTACCTAAGGCCTCGGTCGATGACGCAACCGAGCTCGAGGCGGCTTGGCTGGGGCGGCCGGGCTCGAAGGAGGGATCGGCCACGGGAGAGAACTCGGTGAAGATGGAAAGCGAGCCCTCGTTGGGGCGGTCGCGGTAGGGCTGGGTGAGCTGAGCAGTCATGGCGGGGGGGGGCGGCGGGAGGGGCGGCGGGGGCCCGGGGGGGGGGGAG
>NW_010367943.1:496710-545341 GCF_000414095.1 Morus notabilis | reverse complement strand
CGCGCGCCCGTGCCACCCCCGCGCGCGCCAGTGCCACCCCGCGCGCGGGCAAGTGCCTCCTCAGAAGCACGTGATACTCCATTAATTCACCCCAATCAACAGAAATCAAAATTCAATTTTTTTTCATAAAATTGACACATTAAAAAAAACAGCTAAGGATGAAGTCATTATTTACCTAAGGCCTCGGTCGATGACGCAACCGAGCTCGAGGCGGCTTGGCTGGGGCGGCCGGGCTCGAAGGAGGGATCGGCCACGGGAGAGAACTCGGTGAAGATGGAAAGCGAGCCCTCGTTGGGGCGGTCGCGGTAGGGCTGGGTGAGCTGAGCAGTCATGGCGGGGCGGGGCGGCGGGAGAGCCGGCGGCTGCCGGAGAGGGGAAGAAGAGAGAAGGGATCAGAAGAGAGAGAGAGAGAAGGGAAGAGAGGGAGAGAGAAGGGAAGAGAGAGAAGAGGGCCAGCGGCGACGGGAAGAGGAGGCACAGAGAGAGAGATTTTACTGGAGAGAGAGAGAAAACGTCGGGGGAAAATGAAGAAGAAGAAGATAGGGTATATTAGATCAGACTTATTTGCGACGACATTGTCGTCGCAAATAAATTTAAAATGTCATCGCAAATACGTCCAATTATTTACGACGACATTTTCTCTTTGTCGTCGCAAATAATTTTTAAGCCGTCATAAATAATCATTTTTCCCGCGTTTCATTTTTGGTGAAATCTTAAAAAGATTATTTGCGACGACAAAGAGAAAATGTCATCGCAAATAACATTAAATTATTTGCGACGATATTTGTCGTCGCAAAAAATGGATTACCTTGGCGGCAAAAATCCGCGCCATTAAAATTTGCGCTCTAAAATTATTTGTGACGACATTTAAGTTATTTGCGATGACATTTAAGTTATTAGCGACGACATGATTTTTTTATTAAACGGGGAGTAATTACGACGACATATCGTCACAAATATTGTACTATTTGCGACAACAAATGTTGTCGCAAAAAAGTGTCGTCGCAAATCACCTTTATTGTTAGAGTGTATTTGGTGGCCAAAAGGGGGCAAAATGTCTTTTATTATTAGAGGGGTGATTTGCATTTTTCTTTTTATTCTTTCTAAATCTATTGTAATACCATATGTGATTTAGAAAATCACTATAGTCACTAGTAGGTAAATAGTAAGAAACATATTTGTTGGGCAAAAGAGAGAGAGAGAGTTTTTCTCTGAACCGTTGAAGAAAATACCGAAAGGTAGCATTGGCATCATTAATCCATAACTTTATGCAAGACCAAAATTAAAAAGTGATCACTAATTATGGGTCAAAAATCTTCCACCGGCTCCATCCACCAAATACCAAATTTTATCAACTTGATTCACAAACAAAACTACTACCAAAATCCCGTTCAAAAAAAAAAAAAAATACCACAAGTATATTGAAAAATATATGTACATTTCGAAAAATTATTACAACCTATATTGAAGATGAAAGAGTTACTTGCACATGAGCAAAAAGAAATTCACTCTAAATATTAAAGTTGGATTGACGTAAATAAAAGCAAAATCAAAGATCAAGTTATTTTCTCTCTCAAAGTATCATTTGTTTCTTTAACTGATGGTGAGGAAATTTACTAAATTCTACCTCTAGTAAAGTCAGATATAAAATTGTTGTTGCAGACTACTATGTCTACAATCACAACACCATCAATCTTATACAAATAATAATCACCTCTGTTGGCATAACTAGTTGAGACCTTTAAATTTATATAAAATCATATAAAAATTAAAAAATACATAAATCTAATAATTATAATAACTTAACTTACCGGTACATCAACATATCAGAAAATCTCTATAATTAATTTTGTGTTATGAATTTTATCTAAAAAATAAGTGGATTTTATAAATTTAAAAAATTCCTTAAATCTAACATGCAGACCAATCCGTATTTTTATGTATTATTATATGTTTTTGTGTGTAACACTCAATTTATTTAAGTGTAATGTTTTAAAACATAATTCAATCTATATAATATTAAATATTACACTTAAATAAAATGAATGTTCCACATAAATGTATAAACTATATTACAAGAGAAGAATACAAAAAAATGATACATTTATCAATATTTTATGAGTGCGGGACTTAACACTTTGTCTAAATTTAACAATTAAAAAATCTAGATTTTTTCTTTCAACAAAAGATAAATTCATAGGAATCGAAGAAGTTTTTGTCATTTATGAGTTAATTTCAACTTCGTTGATATATACAACGTTAATTTTCATATTTTTTTTCCTTGTTCGGTGAAGTGGATATGTACAAGTAGAAATTTGCATTATGCCTGGCGCCATCATTTCATACGCAAAACCGGGGAAAACCCTCAAAGAATGTGACCGTTATTTTAAAAAATATCAGATTGTGACACCTCGTAATCAAACCCAGCGAGTACCCAAAACTTCCCACACTCTCGGCGCGTCCACAACACACTACCTTCTCTTCCCCACACTCTGCTCACTGCTGCTGCTCCCTCTCTCTCTGCTCAATCCTCTGTACGATGCTTGGCACTATCCCTCCCTGTCTCTCTCTCTCTCTCTCTCTAAACCCCCATTTCAGCATTACTTCCTTCCTCTCTGTCTCGCTCCTCTCTCTCTCTCTCTCTAAACACCATCTCTCTCTCTCTAAACCACCATACCTCTTTCTCTCTCTCTCTTTCTGCTTTTTCATGCCAGACAACATTTCCTCATCTCTCTCTCTAAACCACCAGATTATCTGTTTCTCTCGCTTCATTTCACTGCATTTTTTGCTTTTTTGGGATAGCAAGAATCAATCAGTCTTCTGAATGGTAATGTCAAGAAGCTAATTTGGAAGCTAAGAAGAGTCTTCTTTTTTTTTTGGGGGGAAAATGGGGTGTGCGCAGTCGAGAATAGAGAATGAAGAGTCGGTTTCCCGGTGCAAGGAACGGAAAATCTTGATGAAGGAGGCCGTCGTCGCGAGAAACGCCTTCGCCGCCGGCCATTCCGGCTACGCCGTCGCGTTAAAGAACACCGGCGCCGCTCTCAGCGACTACGCCCACGGAGAGTCCGAGGAGGCTCCGGAGCTTCACCAGTCGCTCGAACCGGTTTCCCAGCCGCCGCGGCCTCCTCCTCCGCCGCCGATTGAGAACCTCCCTCCGCCGCCGCCGCTACCGAACTTCTCTCCGAGTCCTAGCCCCCAGCTTAAGCGCGCCGTCACGATGCCTGAGATCCCGATGCAGCTTCGGAAAAACCCTAATTCCATCGCTATTGTTGAAGAAGACGAGGAAGAGGAGGAAGAGGAAGAGCACAACGGATTAAGGCGGTCGAGGAAGGAGACGGCACCGGAGGCTTCTCCAGCGACGGCGGCGACGTCGTCGCTGCGTACGCCGGAGATGAAGTCGGTGCCGCCAATGCCGGAGTCGAAAGGAATGGCGTGGGACTACTTCTTCATGGTGGACAATATCCCCGAGTCGTCGCTGGAGACGGAGGAAGAAGAGGAGGCTAGGGTTGAGAACAGCGAACATCAGGGTGTGCAATTCGGAGAAGACGAGAAGATCGGCGTGGTCGAGGTGGAGCCGAAGACGCCGGAGAAGGTGGCGCCGGTGGCGGAGGATACGGAGGGGAAGAATAAGAAAGCGGAGGAGACGGTGGCGGCGGAGGCGGTGACGATCGAGCATTCGCACACGGCTCCGGCGGATTTCCGAAGGGTCGGGAAGGCGATGGCGGCGAGCGTGAGCTTGGTGCAGGTGCTTAACCAGATTGATGACCATTTCTTGAAGGCCTCGGAAGGAGCTCAGGAGGTTTCCAAGATGCTTGAGGCCACTCGCTTGCATTACCACTCCAATTTCGCAGATAATAGAGGTTTATGATCTTCTTCTTTCTTTCTACGAATTTATTATTATGTTTTGCGTATGTTTGGTATCAGTTCACATGTTGTAATGGTCAATTCGATGAGTACTTTACTACTTTTGTTTGCTTGTGTTGGAATTCCTTTTTTTTTTTTTTGGTTCTTTTTTTCTCAAGATTCCTATGAATGCTGAAACATCCTTGTTTTTCACAAGAAATTTTTCATATGAACTTTTGGAGATTCTCAACTGGAATAGGTACATGTTTTCTCCTGCTTTCTTTTCAGAAGGTGAGAAGGGTGCTATGTCCAAGATTTTTGTCATTGATTTCTACATTAGTGAAAATCAAGATGCTTCTCTCAGTGCAAGTAAAATGGAAGATTGGATTATCTATTGAGTCTTTGGGAGAAAGTTACTTTGTGCAATGTGGGGTATTAGTATATATCATTTTGTAAAACTTAATTCTCTTGAATGCTATGCAGGACATATTGATCATTCTGCGAGGGTGATGCGCGTGATTACATGGAATAGATCGTTCAAAGGCATACCCAACGGAGATGGTGGGAAGGATGAATTTGATTCAGAGGAATATGAAACTCATGCCACTGTTTTGGACAAGATGTTAGCATGGGAAAAGAAACTCTACGATGAAGTGAAGGTACGCCCGTTTGGTCGCCCCTTTCTCTCTTTTTTTGCAATAGCTTTTAGTCATGGTGGTCCCTTTCTATAAACCCCAATTGTGGAGTAACTATAGGCACAATCTAATTCTTAACGGGAAGGCTTTTCCTTCTCAGTTTAACATGGATATGGTGCGCATAAAAATGTGCAAGCTGGTTTTTATTTTTGGTCTTTTTATTCTCATACGTTCAAACTTTTGTGAATGTCCTTGTCTTTGGTAGCAAGGTGAGCTTATGAAGCTAGAGTATCAGAGGAAAGTTGCATTGCTGAACAAGCAAAAGAAGCGGAATGTGAGTGCTGAGACCTTGGAGAAAACAAAAGCAGCTGTGAGTCATTTGCATACAAGATATATAGTTGACATGCAGTCCATGGATTCTACGGTATCAGAAGTAAATCAGTTACGTGATGAGCAGTTATACCCAAAACTTGTTAGTCTCGCTGATGGGTGAGTTCTGAAAACAAAAATCTCTCTTTAAGATATTTGATTATTGCTTCTGAACTATCTATCATATTTTATTGTCTGACGCCTGAGTAGATTATAGGTTTTCCATATTCGTATCTTTTGTTTTGCACCAAGAGCCAAAATGTATTGGTATTAGCATTTACAGATTAGACTAAAGCCCCATTTCTGATTATAGTACTTGTGCAGTTTATAGCAGAATTTTTTTTTTTTCTAACTTTTTTAGGGATTTTTATTTTTTTTTCATAACTTGAGAACTCCTGGATTCTTCCGAACTGAACATGATAAAAGAGCCAACTGATTTCCCTCTTCTCATGACCTATTTGACATTGCCTAAACCGTTGTAATATCAATTTAGCTAATATAAATGCGAGTGGAATCATGCAGACACTCTCTTGACTTGCAGTAAAAAGATGATTCACCATTGAAAAGAAGTCTCTCTCACACTATCCATTCTAATACTTAACTTAATCTTTGTTTTCATTCTAGAAACCCCTCACGGATATAGATTTTGTGTTTGTCTGCGTTAGTCGGGACCGTGCTTACAATTTGATCATGACCATAAATATTTGATATCTGTACCACAGGATGGCTACAATGTGGGAAAGCATGTGCATACACCATGATAGTCAGCTGAAGATTGTTACAGACCTTAAGGGCCTTGACCTTGCCCACGCTCCTAAGGAAACAACGAAGCAGCACCATGACCGTACAGTCCAACTTTATAATATTATCCAAGAATGGCATTCTCAGTTTGAAAAGCTTGTTACTCATCAAAAACAATATATCCAGGCTCTTAACAGTTGGCTGAAGTTAAACCTTGTTCCCATCGAGAGTAGCTTAAAAGAGATAATTTCATCCCCACCGAGAGCTCAGCATCCCCCAATTCAAGCCCTTCTCCACTCGTGGCATGACCTACTCGAAAAGCTTCCTGATGAACTTGCCAAATCTGCGGCTTCTTCCTTCGCCGCTGTGATAAAGACCATCATACTTCATCAGGAGGAAGAGATGAAGCTAAAGGAGAAGTGCGAGGAAACCAGAAAGGAGTATCTGCGTAGAAACCAGGCATTCGAAGACTGGTATCAGAAGCACATGCAGCGGAGGGGGCCCGACGAAATGGACCCAGAAAGAGGTGAAGATGCAAATACAAAGGATCCCGTCTCAGAAAAGCAATTTGTTGTTGACAGCTTGAAGAAGAGATTGGAAGAGGAAATTGAAGCTCATCAGAAACACTGTCTCCAGGTTAGAGAAAAATCACTAGGGAGTCTCAAAACACGACTGCCTGAGATTTTCCGTGCCATGTCAGACTACTCTCAAGCCTGCTCGGATGGCTACGAAAAGCTGAGGTCCATTACACGGTCACATAAATCAAATGGTGGCCTTAATGCTTAGTCGGCGCCGTTGTTGGCCGATTCGGACCTTATTTAAGTATAGTTTTTTGCCTATAGAAAGATGTTTTTGGCGTTGTATTGTTACTAATCTTTGTTCTTGTGCAGTTGTGTGGAAAATTTTGTTGTCAAAAGGCTTTGTAGCCTTCCACACGAGCCCAAAGCACAGGCAAGTACTGTGATTCTCAGAAAGTTAAATGTAAACTTTTGTTGTCACTCTGTTTTAAACGCTTTTGTTCTAGCTAATGTTAAATTTGTCATTAAAGAACTTCTATGACATGTTTGTGAAATACACACAATTTCAACTATAGGGCAGCCACAGGTGGTGCTGACTGTTGCGCATCATCCATTAATAGAATATCGGTCTCGTAATCACAAATGGGCCTGTCTAGGCGGTGTGTTTAGCACTAGGGGTGCCACATATTTTTCACAATTTATGGTTGGCACCCTTGCTTTTGTGGGTCCTCAAGTGGGGTCTGGAATGCCCATTAGGCCTTAGCCAATGATAGTATGAATTGTCTGGTCCCCTCCCCAGCCAGCTTCTTTTGCCATTCAAGCACATGTATACATGGGAGGGGAAAACTTTCTTCTGCCATTTTATTCGTACATCACATGGTTATAAATTTTTGGACCCCCTTGCTACCAACCCTTGGGGATTGCAATTTTGGACCACATGGTTGTATTTGTATGCTTTCTGCAGCCATATTTATGTCCTGGTTATTATGAGGAACTAATTTTACTAGAAAAAGTTGGTAATATTGGAGTACTGAATTATTAAAGTGACGCGTCAGTCTAACTATCAAGTTACTCTTATTTTCGACATCGTTAGATAAAAAACTACAAATCAACTATTACATTACTTGATTGCAGTAATAATAATAAAAAAGAAGAATGTTTTCATTTCTCACTTATGATACTATGTTCAAACTTAAAAAAATTCTTTTGAGAGCTTAGTTACGTGAGTTTGGCCATGGCACTTTATAGGATGGATAAATCTATGATAATGTTACTTTATGAAGCATCGGAGTTTTATAAAGTTCCATTAAATTATATACTTTTCTTTATATGATGCAACAGTTTAATATGTATTTTGCTCGTAGTATTTTTTGTACTTTACCACATAATTTTCCAACAAAGAAAACAAACAAAAAAAAAGGGTAAAAAACAGTTTCAAACTTGCCGAATCACGCTTGAATTTTCTCAAAGTATGCTGCTCTTGATCTTTGGAAACTTTCAACACAATCGACCTGAATTGTTTTACCAAAAAAAAAAAAAGAAAAAAAACATGCCCTTTTCATAGAAAAGAGCAAGGTAGGGGAGTAGGCATTGAAGGCGGCTAGCAATCAATGACTCTTTCGGCGGTATCACTTTGACCTTTTTTTATATTTCACATCCTTTTAACCAAAATGTTTGCAATTTGCATTGCTGATCTACTTATTAAAGTAAGAAAAGAAAAAAAAAATAATGTCTCTGATGTGACGGCTTCTAGATTCGACTTACTTTGCAGTTTGCTCTCGTGTTGGTTAAGCCGTAGTAGCTGAAGATCACATCCTAAAATCTAATCTTTATCCTTTGTCTTATATCATGCTTAGGGTTTCTAAAAATGGGATTTATTCAAACAAGTATCTTTTGTATTTATATTTATTTATTACTAGAAAATGGATATTTGGATATTCACAAATTTGAGGACGAAATGTCAAATTGTGCCATCTTTTGAACTCTGAGCCGAGTTGAGTTGAGTCAAGTCAAAACTAAAGCCATCTACGAAAGCTAAAATTTAAACATATACTATTATACTAATCACTTTCCTAATTTTTGTTTGTTTGCTTTTTTTTTTCATTTACACGGACAAAACATAATAATACTATTTCCACACCGTGTTTGCACCAATTAATTAACAAGTCATAAAATAAAATACTTGCATCATGAAGTCACGTTACAACTATATATATAACCAAAAGCCTCACCAGCTTGGTTCATAAGTAGAAGAACATTAAAAGTTTGCTCCACACACACACACAAAAAAAAAAAAAAAAAATCTTGCTCTTTCTTCAGCAATGGGAATCAAAGAGTGGTGCAATTGTTCTTTAGGCGATCACAGAGCCATCGTATTGGGAAAGAGCTACGACGTGTCGACGCAACATGGTTGGCGATCGTTTTGGAGGAAAATCAAGACCATGGAGAACAAGAATAAGAAGAAGAAGATGGTGATGATAAAGAACAAGTTGTATTCAAGTTCTTCTGTGAGATTGCAGCCTTCATATGATCCCACCACGTATTCCAAGAATTTTGATCAAGGAATGGGGTGGGAAGAGCCCGATTATCTCTCTCGCTCCTTCTCGGCTCGGTTTGCTGATCCCTCTAGAATTTTCCCAAAAAATATTGTATTGTTGGATTGATGTCATGAATAGAGAAATGTTGATCATGGCAACGGAAAACTTCTTGTTGTACACCATTTTGATCTTTCTTCTTGTTCTTTCTTTTTTCAAAAAAAAAAAAAAAAAGAATTGAGATACATGATTCTATTGCATTTTCTCTTCACTTTTTTTTTTTTTTTAGGAACTTAATTCCATCTTTTCTGGATTCTAATGTTGGTTTATGTTTTTGACTTGTAATATCGTAATGACTGTGGTAAGCATACGAAAATATAGAGGTAATAGGATTTTTCAGATTAGATGATTCATTTTCACTTTCCGGGTCAAACATTACCTGTTTTATTCCAAGTTGTGGATTTTTTTGAAATGCAAGTTGCGGCCATGAACAAATTGTTTGTTAGGAGCCTATGGAAACAGTAAAAATAAAATAAAAATTTTTGTTGAGGAAAATAATTAAGTTATGTATGCTTTTCTGGGTTTTGACCTTAGTTTATGATGATTCTCAAATCTCAATGCAAATGGGAAAAACACAAGACAAAGAGAAAAGCATGAATGCGTTTTAGGAACTTTTTTTCTTTTTTTTTTTTTTTTACCTTACTTTGATCACAAGGCAATTTAAAGATGTTTTCAGAGGCCTCTCATGCAACTTTTTCCTTTTTTTTTTCCCCCTCTATTAACTCACGAGTGGAAGAGAACGTGGTAAAAGAGAATCTTGTGGAATTTAAATTGTTACTTTAGGTTGTTTTTTATTTATGTTATTGGTCATGGTTATTGGAGGGAAAATAACTTTTCCACTAAGTATTGCTTGGATTTTGAACCTCCAAAAGAAAAGTTCCAATGCATAAAAAAATGGCCACTTCTAAAGCTGAAGCGACATCCTCAAATCTTTATAACAGATGGTATATGGATATTTAGTAATGTTGCTAAAGAATTTTCAAAAACATATCAGCCAGAACTAGAAAAGCATAAAGAGTGCACTTCTTATTTGTTGACCATAAAGTTATAGACTGCTAAACCATAGGTTTGAGCACAGAATTATCATTTTCATATTATGTTTTATGACCCTTCTTTATAGAGAGAAAGAAGTAAAACTGAAGGAGATGACAAATGTTGAGTATATGTTTATCACAGTAGAAAATTTCAACTTAGAAATCTGAGATAATTGAATCGAGCAATTTCAAGTAGTTGCAGACATAGCCTAACGATAAATTCACATCTAATTTTATCATAAGATACAAAGTTTAAATATCTAATTTTTAAATTAAAAAAAATGAATAATATAATACAGATATATCACCACTAGTGAATGTTTTTGTATACACAATTTTGTTTGTTAACTTTGGGATTTACTTATTATAACACAAAGCTCCCACATAATTTTAGATGTTAATGTTTAACTTACTAAAAATCAATAGAAAGATCACCACCGGTGATAAATAATAATATTTTTTTTTTCACTAGAATTAGTTGTTTTCTTGGCTGGTGTAAATGTGGTGTCAAATTTTCTCATCTCCCCGTCACACATGCATATAGTGGCGGTCAATACTTTTATTTGATTATTTCTTTATTTGAAGTGAACCGTTTTTACAGTCATGGGTAAATTGAATTTTTAATGGTTTTTCTTTCTAATGTTGTTCTCGAAAGGAGATTCCTATGATGATGATTACAGAAATGTGCAAATAATCAATTGATGGGCGTAATCATGAGGTGGGACTGTTTATATTAGTTTGGTGAGAATCTGTTTGCATCATTACACAAGCATGGGGCTTAAAAATCCTGCAAAACAGGGCTTAATCATATCTCTTTCCTAGTTCTCTACAGTTTTATGGCTGTCCTAAGGCCAAAGGGATAAAGATTTTGCTTTTTATTAGAGTTATCCACTATTACTCCTTATAACAGTTTTAATCCCAAGACATTAAGGATTCATTTGGTAAATGAGTTTAAATTATTTAAATAATGTGGGTTTTTAACTGTGTGATTTAAATCCGAGTTTAAACGTTTCAAACCTTAAGAACTCAAGGGAAATTTGAGTTTATAAATCTTTTTATTTAGAGGGTTTAAATGTCGCATCAAGAGATTCAAATTCTTAAAAAAAAAAAATTTACAAACAAATACTGATTTCATTTAAATTTGAATATGCATTCAAATTTCCTTGAACCTTCCAATCAAACGAGCCCTAAAATTCACGAACGATTTCTTAAATTTATGTTTGCGATTGTTAAAGGGGTTTTTATGAACTTTGAAGGCCATGCCAAAACCAACTTGCCAAATAAAATAAATAAATAGATAGTACATTTACTTTAAAAAGTTAGAATAGTAACACTAATATCATGATCTACACCCACGTGATTGAGTATGGCAAGCGAGAAATGGCAATCTTTGAGCTCACAATTCTTTACCATTGTCCGACCAATATATATATATATATATTCTGTAGAAAATACTTCCACATATTCACCACTAACAGAGGCACATTAATATATGTTTTTGCTGTTCATATGCGTTTGCACGTGAGCTTGGTCATCTAAGATTTTTTCCTTCGCTTGACTTGGACATCTAGTCCTGTGAGCAGAAATGAAGTATAGTATTCATAAATTCATTAAATCACAAAAAATCCCCAAGCTCTGTTTGAAGAGAAATTAAAAAAAAAAAAAAAAAAAACCCCGCAATGAACAGTATGGAATCAGCACCAGAGAATTTAAAAGATCTTATATCGGCTGTGCTCATGATAATAATGAGGATCATCATGTGGCAATAATAACATGGAATTACATAATCAATCATTAACTACTCGTTTACTTCGCGGATTCGAGTTTTCAATTCGAGTTGAGATGTGACATTTTCTGAAAGTTTTTCACTGTAGTAGAAAAAGTTAGATGTAACATTTTCTGAAAGTTTTTTATTATAAAAACCTAAAACTGAAAACTCGAATCGGTGAAATGAACGAGGCCTAAGTATCCTCCATAACTATACATCAGAAGAAATTATGAGAAATTTATGTACATTATTACTCGCTATACAGTCGCCACTTTCCACCCTGGGATCAAGTCTGGATATCATCATAAAATCTTCCTATGTAAAGATACATTAAATTATAGCCACTGAACTTGATAAATATTAATGTTTAGTCATTCTTTACAAGTTCTAGAAATAATAATTGTAATGTAAGGTGGTTGCGGATTTAACCATAACCATACTCAAACTTAATTTCAGATTCAAGTTTAAATTCATTTATTTTTTTATACAATGATAACAACATCGACGACGATGATAACAACAACAATAACAATATAATAAACTAGAGTCGGAATTCCTTTTTTTTTTTCAATCAAAATAATAAAAAAGGCTTTGACGAAGCTTCGAAAGTGGATTAGAGCCTTGTTGTGTTTAAGGTAAGGGAATCTAAAAGCAAACATTTCGACCACTTGTACAGAAAGTTTGGTTAAAAAAGTAATGAGTTTTGAGCCGCCAAGTGCACAGAAGAGGCAGTCTGACACGACCAAGTAATATCGACCCTTGTCTATTATGCTGTTTTTGCTTCAAATCATAATCAAATATCCAATATTAGCCCATCATTTTGTATACAACATAGAAAGATTTCCTATTGAGCCATTCAATTCAACAACATGGAACACAGTGAAATGCTATAGAAACTTACACAGACTGATTGCTATAACCAAAGAATACATTTTTGCATCATGTAAAGATGCAACAACGGGCCAGGACCGTGGGCCGACCTATGCTCATTCTAATACAGTGACGAGTCAGACCAGCACAATCCGTCACTATTTAAAGCACGGCTTAACCCATAAATATTAGTGGATTGGGCTGGGCCAACATATATCGGCCCATAAGCCGGCCTGACACGGCCCATAAAAAATTATGGGCCAGACTAAGTTGGGCCGGCCCGTCTAGGCCCATAATGGGCAAGCCCAGCCCAATCCATCTAGGCCCATAATATCTTCATGTTTTTTCTTTTTTAGTAATTTTGTAAACATCTTATGTATAATTATCCCAATTGTATTATTTTTTCCTTACCAAGGTTTTATCTCACTAGATTTTCCTTAGAAAGGTTTTTATTTAACGAGACAATCGTAAATAAAATATCCCTTTTTATATTTCCATTGACTATTCAAATTTTTGTATTTGTTAACTTGTTTAAAAATTCAAAAATAAAAAAATTAAAAATTGTATGCTTAGATGGGTTGACCCATCTAAACCCATGATGGGCCTTGAATGAGCCAGCCCATTCAAGGCCCACGGCACGGCCCATCCTGGCCCACAGCACGTTCCATCCTGGCCCACGGCACGGCCCATCATAGCTCACGCCACAGCCTAGCCTGGATCATGTAAAATTGCCTATGGTGTGGGATGAGCCGAGGTAATTCTTATACGGGTCAGGCCGGCCCACAAAATTCATAGGTTGGGCCGGCCCGGCCCACGGCCCGCGTGGACCTAAGGAGAACGAGCCGGGCCGGCCCGTTCTGGCATCTCATGCAACCAACCAACAGAGCTGTGAAGATATAAATTGCAAGATTTATTGATAGAGGTATTCAATAAGTCCTAGTTTAGATCGGTGTGAAGTTAATCCGTTTCGATGAATAAGTAAGCATTTATCGAATCCCACAAGTGATAAGAGTGTTCTATTGGCTGCTCCCGTGTTTGCAAGGAGTTTGCTGGGTTTGATTCTTCTTCAACTCATCACCAGCCACAAGGAAGAATGCTGTGTGCCTGAAAACAAAACCAAAGAATGGGAAAAACTTAGGAAAATTAACTCATTATTATCAGGGGGCGATATTCCATAGAAGCAGGTATATTTTAGGAAAAGTTTTACTTGAAGAAATTCATCATCTTGACTTTTGAGTCTGCATCAATATCTGGGGTGCTGTCCAACGCTTGTTGCATGTGATGCAACCACCTCTCGGCAGCTTGATGTGTTACAGGAAACGGTCGGTGACGTGCAATTAGAGCAGGATGGCCTGACAAAAAGGAAATCAAAAGGGAATTACCAAACTGCACTTAACAAATGGTGAAACAAGCTGCTGCTCCTATTTTTCGAGTAAAACTGGAGTTTTGATCGGATAAAAAATGTGGCTTATTGAACGAATGATGTTTGAATGTGTCTTAAATGCTAGTTAGAATATAGCAAGGACAATAATTTATCAAGACTTCAACCCACCAGAGTCAACCAACTCAAGAATCTAAAACTTTTGCATTCAGGACTGTTATGCATATATGCTACCTAAAGGTAAAAAGGAAAAACGTAAAAGCCCTGATCTCTCTGAAAATCAAAATAACAGTCTGGACTGCTAATTTCTCCCCAATTTGATTACGAGTTCATTCAATTAGAGTCAGGGTATCACAAGAGAAATCTAGGATAGAGTTCCTTGGTGTATGCTTTTTGCGGACGATATAGTTTTAGTTGATAAACATAGAGAAGGAGTTAACCGTAAGTTAAAACTGTAGAGGCAGATTCTCGAGACGAAGAGATTTAAGTTAAGTAGGACAAAAACTGAATACATGCATTGTAGGTTTAGTAACTCAAGTAATCAAAGTGATGAAATTTCTTTAGATGGTGTGGAGATTGGGGTTTCTAGGAAGTTTAGGTACCTTGGGTCTATAGTGCAGTACGAAGGAGATATAGAAGAGGATATTCAACATAGGATTAAGGCAGGGTGGGTTAAGTGGAAGAATGTTACGAGAGTTTTATGTGATGGCAAGATGCCTATTAAATTGAAATGAAAGTTCCATAGGACTGTAATCCGCCGAACTATGTTATATAGTAGTGAATGTTGGGCCATTAAGAGACAACATATATCTAAGATGAGTGGGGCAGAAATGCGTATGTTAAGAAGGATGAGTGGCCATACGAGAATAAATAGCATAAAGAATGAAGTTATTCATAGTAAAGTAGGTGTAGCACTAATAGAAGATAAGGTGCGCGAATGCCGCTTGAGGTGGTACGGGCATGTCCAACGTAGACAACTAGAAGCACTAATTCGTGCTTGGGAGGACATTCTTATTCCTAATACTAGGAGAGGGAGGGGTAGACCAACAATTACGTGGACCGAAGTAGTTAGCAAAGACATTCTAGATCTAGGCATTCAGGAAAGTTTAATTTTAAACAGAACTGGTGGAAAAGTGAAATTCATATAGCCGACCCCAATTAAATTGGGATTAAGGCTTTTTGTTGTTGTTGTTGTAATATATAGAATTAGTCTTTAAGTAGAAGGTGTTTTGACTTGAATATGGATCGGAACTCAACCTTCATACAGATTTCTTTGGTGATCATAAAAATTATCCGACAGCAAGGTAAGTGAGGAGCTTAATGCGATAAATTCACAAGCTAAAATTCGGGATGAACAAAGCCGGTGATCGGGATTTAGCACTTTTAGAATCTGTTTTCACTATTTCCTTTCAACCAAGAATAGTTTATGCAACGTGTGGACTATGGCCCGCAAGGAATAATCGACATTGCATTGACAAAATCACACATTTCCCAGTTATTAACTTCAATATCCTCAATTCATTCAACCAACCTTATAAATAATACACTTATCAACGATATTCAACTAAAAATAAATAGTAGCAAAAAATTAGACAATAAAAGAAAAGAAATTTCAAAATCGAAAAGATTTTCGTACCTCTCCTCTGAGAATAGAGAGGAGGACCTCCCATTCTCTGGACAAAAAACTCGTACTGGTTTTGAATGGCGTCATCTTTCTTCGAGTTTGCGAAAATCGACCGAAACCATTCTTCCTCGTCATCATATACCCTATTTCGCCATGATACCAAAAAAAAAAAAAATCCAATTTTTTCGAATCAACAATTTCGTTTAGCAGCTGAGAAATTGCAGATTGGATTCAGATTTCTCTAGAAGAAGATATTTGTATACTTATTTAAATTCCAAAAAAAGAAAAAAAAAAAAAAAAAGAAAAGTAGACCCTAAAAATCCCAACTTGACGAGCAAATACAATGAATGAAACAAACCAAAACTTCGGCCTTCAAATATCATTCACAACGAGAGGTTCCACAACAAAATAAAAAATAGAAAAGAATTCCTTTTTCAGCTTTTCTCGAAGACCAAACAGATTACATATATATATATATACATATATATATATATATATAGAGAGAGAGAGAGAGAGAGAGAGAGAGACCTGGTATAGAAATTGGTGGAGAGGTTAATGAAGGTCTGGAGGCCCAATTTCTGGAAGAGATTGGTGTCGTCGATGGCGAACGCGTCGGCCGAGTCGACTCCGCTCCACTCGGAGGCCTTCGCTTGCAGACTCTGCATTTCTTTTTTCTTTTGTTCTGTTTTTTTGTTTTTTTGTTTTTTTCAAATTCAATGGCGGAGAAACTGAAGAAGAGAGTAGGAGGAGTTGAGAAGGGAAGGAGAAAAAGGGGAAGAGGCTCCTGGAGGTAACGCAGTCAGACTGTTCTCAACACAACTTGATTGGCGGCGCCACCGGTTTTTAAGAAAAACACCTCCCGGATTGGTCTTGCGCATGTATGTATAATGTATGGTCCCACCTCTCTCTCTAGTCTCTATTATCTAATCTCCCTTTGGGTTTCTCAAGAGTCACGATTTTTTTTGCTTTTCTAAATTATTTATAAGTAATACGATAGTGATACCACAATTGGTACATCATGAGCTAACCATGTCGACAGAAATTCGAAAGAAAAAAAAAATGTAATATATCGGTTTTTAATATATTTATGTAATAGGACCTGTCAAAAATTGACATGCACGATGGACATAGTTTTATTTTTTAGCACCAAATTTATACCGTAAATTTTTTTTACATATATTTATATATTTTAAATTTTTGATATGATTTTGAGAAAATCTCACGGTTACAATCGCTGTTATTAATATGTGATATGGTATTGTAAAAAAAATCTTATTTTTTAAAAGGAGAGTATTATTGCCTAACGAATGAAAAAACACTTTACCGACGTGACATAATTTTAAATTGTCATAATTGGAGTATGAGTTATATATAAATATATATATATATATTATCTGAGTATAGATCATATATTTGGATATAGGTTTAGACTGAGCGATCAAATTAGTATTCTATTAATAGTATAAGTTCGACACCCAGACGAAGCAAACGCTTGTAACTTTTATGATCATATGCTTTTGTAACATCGCTTGTATGTGCATCCAATTTATTTTAGTGTAACATTTAATAAATATATTCTCACAGATGTTACTTTGAGTGTTACACTGACATATGAAAAATGTATATACTTACAAATGAATGATGTTATATGTATATACGAAAACAGTTAAATTTATTAGACTGTATGATCACCACTTGCTAAATTTAAGACTTTGTCTATGTTTTTCTATACCTACTAAAGAATTATTATTTTTTAAGAACAATAATAATAAAATAGTTATAATAAAAGATAAATATATTATTGATGAGTATAATTTTGAATAATATTTTGTTTTAAACTGGACATATTATTTAGAATAGTAAGGATAATATTTGTGCGGTTTGAAAGATCGTATATTAATTACTTACAAATTCAATTAAAATTGTTGTTAATAATTAAAACACCTAATTCTATATTACAGAGAACAATAAAAATGAAAAAAAAAATTAACTAAAAATGAAAACACAAATTTATAGAGGTTCGTTTTAATATAAGATTATGTTATGTTTTTATTACTGCAGTAGTTTAATATGATGAAAAAATAGTTTATAAAAAATGACATACCTTATAGCTCTTTGTGTTTTTTCTAACCTCTTTTATAACTCTAAAACTGCGCCCCTTTTATATAAGATTGATCTGTGCAATCCTCTACTTATAAGACAACAATTGTGAGGGTATAATTAGACTTCAAAATTTAACAATCTTAGCCAATATCCTACCTCGCTTTCTTTACTGCATAAGGACCAAAATGATTGAAGTGAAATAAAGATGCTTCTTTCTATTTGGTTTAAAATAATAACTTTCCCAAAATCAATTTGAGGCAATTACCTAATTATCTCCGCATTGACTCAAATTCTCTAAACTCACATATTTAGGTATCTAATTTCGTCACCAGTCATCGCACCCCTCATGGATGGGGCGATGATGATGCAAACTTTAACAATAATAAACATGTGTCAAGTTCAAACTCTTATCAAACTTGACACGAGAAACTGTTTTCTTCTTCTTCAAAGCATCTTCATTGCTATAAGTTTTCACCATATTGCCTTTACTGTCTTTACCTATCATCAACATCTTCTTGCACTCTTTTACTCCTGCAACTTTTTTCACAATAAAAGAAGACTCTTCTTGACGTGGCTCCATATTCATAGCTCCACCTACAACTGTTGTCCCAATCAGCTTATACAAGTTCTTCAATTTTTCACCCTTCATGGCTACTAAATCACCTCTCTTGACTTGCATAGAATTGCCCTTCGCATAGTACTCACAACCCAATGTGTCTAAAGCCCCTAAAGAAATCAAACTTCTCCTTAGTTGAGGAACATGCCTAACATTTGTCAATGTCCTCACAACTCCATCAAACATATTCACCTTTACCGTACATATTCTAACAGCTTTAGCAATAGAATCATTAGCCATCAATAAAGTACTATCATCACAGAGCTTATAGGAATCAAACTACTTTTTATATGGACACATATGAAACGAGCATCCAAAATCTAAGATCCAAGAGTCAGAAATATTTTCATTAGTAATAACAGAATACACATCATCTTCACTGTCATACTTATCGCCAACAACATTTGGAGAATCTAAATTTTCTTGGGTTTCTTGCTTTCTTCTTTCTTCTAGATGATTCGTTAGTTCTTCACAGTTTCTCCTAATATGCACATTCTTATGACAATAATAGCACTCAATATTCTTCCTTGGATGGGATTGGGAACAATCATCTCTCTTATCATAACATCTCCCCCATTCGAATTTGACTGTGCCACTAAAACTTATTTAGTATAAGATGTACTACTTGGCTTCTTCATATTTGCAGTCTCTAACAGAGCAGTTGACACCTCATCCACAATTAACGTCGTCTTTCCAACTAACAGTGTAATCACCAAAGTCTCATATGATTTTGGTAGAGAGGCCAACAAAATTACTGTTTTATCTTCCTTATCCATTTTGACCTCTACACTTAACAATTGAGTCATGTACTTATTAAAATTATTTATATGGTTCCTAACATCACTTTTCTTCATCTATTTTCAACTCATACAATTGCTTCTTTAAATACAGTCTATTTATTAGGGATTTAGACATATAATTTTTTTTTTAATTTTTTCCATAACTCAGAAAGAGATGTTTCATTCGTAATATTTCAGTTCATAAGCAAAACTTAAATGAAAAGTGTTTACAGCTCTCGCTTTTAGTTCTTCCCAATCTTCATCTTTCATATTTTTTGATTTCTTATCTTGCAGCACTTTCAGTAATCCTTGCTGAATCAGAACATTTTTCACCGTACTCTGCCCAATGCTGAAATTACTTTTTCTGTCAAATCGCTCAATCTGCTCAAACTTTATCCCGGGCATCATCTTGACTTTTTTTTAATCTTCACCATAGCTATGATACCAGTTGTTAGGAAAAAACACTCCTACACCTACACAACAGAAAAATAAACTGAAACAAAACTAGCAGAAAACAGAGAAAATAAAGATTTAAGTGGTTCAGAAAAATTTTCTACGTCCATGAAAGAGGGAAAAAAATTCATTAACAGTTTCAAAATTACACACTCAATAAACTTTATCATTTTCTCTCTCTATCCAAAACCCCTTACACTCTTTGCCTATCTCTTCTCACTTTTTTTCTCAAAAAGCGACACTCTTTCTCTACATTTTTCTCTTAGCACACAAAGCCTTATACAAAGCACTTATTTATAAACTCTTAATGAGTCATAAAGTAACCCTCGCCCAACAACATAAAATAATAACTTACCCAACAGTGTTGCAGGTCTAGCCTCAGTGTTAGGAATCATCGTGGAGAACCGATTGTTGTCTGGACTGGTATTGAGCAAGCTAGGTCTCCTTTTTACGCTGAAGTTGTAGCCTGTATTCGAGCCTTTCAAGTTGCTCATGTTAGAGGTGCTGCAACTATAGATTGTGAAAGTAATTGTCTGGAGTTAGTGTCCGCTTTATCTCAAGGCCTACAGTGCCCTCAGTGGTAATGTACTCCCCATTTTCTGGTTTGTGTTGAACTATTTAAAAATGTGAACGTGGGATCTTTTGCATGGATAGATAGGAATTGTAATGGGGTTACAGACTCTTTCGTTAGATGGGCTTTGAGGCTAATTTCAGTGGATTTGTTGCTACGGGGATGGTAGGCCCTTATGTCACTACTAAGTTGCTCAGTGAGCTTGTTTCATAAATAAATATATTTTTATTCAGCAAAAAAAAAAAAAAAGGAAAAATGCACCAGTACGTGTTTCTAGTATTACTTCAAATTTGTATATGACAACATTAATTAATCTCACTCATTATTATTGTAATTGAACATGCAATTTTGAATTCTAACTTATGCAGTTATCACCATAATTTTTCCATTAGAAGTGTTAATTTAAATTTTTTTATTTGAGTTAAGATATGATTTTATATGAAAATTTTTTATTATAATAAAAAATTAGACGAGACAATTTTTTAAAATTTTTTATTGTAACAAAACTCGAATTTTAAATTTGAATCAATAAAATAAATTAGACTTAAATGTCGTTAAATTCATTTAATTTACTGTTTTGAGTTTTTAATATAAATTAAAATGTAATTTTATATAATTTTTTTATTATAATAAAAAAATTAAATATGATTATTTATAAAAAAATCTTATCTCGATTTCGTAAAACGGAACCGAGCATGAAATACACGATTGGTGGGTTCGCGCAAAAACCCGCAAACTTCTCTATAAATATTTAGTAAAAGAAGAAAAAAAAAAGAACCCTAATCTGGAACTCCACCGTACAAACTGCGTTATTAGGGACGATCCAAATCCTCATCATCTTTCTCGTCGACTTTCTCTTCTTGGAGTGTTCGACGAGATTATTCTTCTAAGCAGATGAATTCGTTGGTCAGATTCGTATGAAATTCAGGCCTTGGAAACCCTAACTTTTGTCGGATTGTCAGATTTTGTTGGTGCAGATACAAACACACATACATACATACTTGTATTCGCATAGAAATAAGCTCCGATTGCGGAAATGGTCGGACTTGAGCGAGCGGAGAAGGAGCACGGGCGGACCAGGAAAAGGCCTCGGTCGGCCTGGGACATAGGGCCGTCTAAACCGGAGGTTGGTCCGGTCTCCGATTTCGGTTAGGGTTTTTTGTGTTTGTTGAATTGGTTGAGGTTTAAATATTGGTGCTTTTGTAGGCGCAATCTGCTCTGGTGCCGAGTAATGAAGGCTCGGGAAGGCATGCATCCCCTCCGAAACGGGACGATGATCGCGAAGGCCATTACGTCTTCAATCTCGGCGAGAATCTCACTCCGAGATGTGAGTTTTTCTGTTCAATTTTCTTTCTTTCTTGCTCTTCATTTGATTTCTTTTCAGGAATTCAAGTCATTGATTCAATTGTTTTCTGGATTATCAAATATAATCGCTGATATACTGCTTAACTAATTGGATTTGACGGATATCGTATCGGATGATCAAATTGCGTTCCCACTTCTTTGTTCTTGGCTGCCGTTCTATCACATTTTCCATTATTTCCTGGATTTTCAACTCTAATCGATGATATACTGCTTATTTAATTAGCTTTTTTGGATATCTTGTTGGATGAATGAATTATGCTCCCACTTCTTTGTTCTTGGCCGCCGGTCTATCTCTGTACTAATTCGATTACTAGATGGGAGCATTTTCCACTGTTTCATGGATTTTCAGATCGAATCGGTGATGTACGGCTTAAGAGCATTTTCCACTGTTTCATGGATTTCCAGATCTAATCTGTGATGTACTGCTTAAGAGCATTTTCCACTGTTTCATGGATTTTCAGATCTAATCAGTGATGTACTGCTTAATTAATCAGCTTTGACGGATATCATGTCCGATGACCAAAATGTGTTCCCACTTTTTTGTTCTTGGACGCTGGTCTATCTCCCGATCACTAGACGGGAGCATTTTCCATTATTTCGTGGATTTCGTAATTAATTAGCTTTGACGGACATCATGTTGGATGACCAAATTGTGCTCCTACTTCTTTGTTTTTGGCTGCTGGTCTATCTCCATACTAATTCAATTACTAGATGGGAGCATTTTACTTTTTCCGTTGCTAATTATACATATATGCGTTAATCTTTTTATTCTCTATATGCTCTCTTTTTAGCATACTCTTTCTGGGTGGCAATTTTATCATTCTGATGACCATTAATTCATTCGCGTGTCAATCAGAATCTGCATCGCGTTATCATTATTTAAGTTGTAGCTCGTTGAAAATTGGTGGTGCATTTATTAGTGGTCGTAGTTCTATATAATTATGTTTTAGTCATTTTTTTTTGTCTCAAGATTTTCTGTATTTGACTGGGAACATTTTTATTTTACATGTAATTTTGGCAGACAAAATACTCAGCAAAATGGGTGAAGGTTAGCTGTCAAGTGTCCTGCTGTCTACAAGATTTTATGTTTTTGTCGTTCTGCTTCTGTCATTCAGCATGTTGCTAGTGCTGTAGGCACATTTGGTCGAGTTTTGGAATGTTGGGACCGTCAAACAAAGCAGTACGTGGCAATCAAGGTCGTTCGAAGCATTAGAAAATATCGAGATGCGGCAATGATAGAGGTTGATGTACTTCAACTTCTTGCTAAGCAGGACAAAGGCAGCTCAGGGTACATTATGTTTCCCTGTCTCAGCTGATAGGATTGTTGGTCGATCATGTGCTGGCATCTTAAATTTCACTGCTTTCTTTGTGCAGCTGCGTGCAAATACGAAATTGGTTTGATTACCGAAATCACATATGTATAGTAAGTATGCCAATTTAAGTTATGATTGTAACTTTTATTCATCTTATTGTCTTATTGCATCCCTTCATCTGGTTGGAAAGTCGAGATTTTGAGAGTATGAATTTCATTCTAATAGGTTGCTATTGCTTATCTATGTTGAAAAGAGTGGCTTCATTGCTGCCTTACATTGCTGTTGAATTAGCTTTCCTGATGTTCCTGAATAATAACTAAATAAATCCAATTTTTCAAATTTGGTAATTTGTTGTTTGTTATCACATCAGTAGCTGTCTCTGCCTGATCTTGCATGCTTAGCTCAACAAGTTTAGATAATTTGTTCTGCTGTGTATTTGATCTATATCGTAGCCGGGTAGTTTGTCTGTGATAATAGTTTCTTGACGTGCTTTATTGATAGAACTGGGAACTAAACAAAAACCTTCCTTTGGATGCATTTTAATGCTTTTATCAGGTATTTGAGAAGCTTGGACCAAGTTTATTTGATTTTCTAAAGAGAAATAAGTACCAACCATTCCCTCTGGATCTTGTTCGGGAATTTGGACGACAGCTTTTGGAATCAGTAGCATGTCTGTTCATTGTTCATTGTTCTTGTTCTAGTTCTCTTTTTCACTTTCCCCACCAATCTGTTTCTTGGACTGTTTTGTGTATTCAGGGGCGTTCATAACCAACTTGCCAACCTTGTTACTTTTTGTTTGACTCGGTTTCTTTGTTTATCATATCGGACAGATATGCATGACTTACGCTTAATTCACACTGATTTGAAGCCAGAAAATATACTTCTTGTGTCTTCTGAATATGTAAAGCTTCCTGGATATAAGGTACTTAGCTTTTTACAAGTAGAAACACGCCATTTTTATACTCAGGTATTCATTAAGAAAAAAAGCTCCTGGTTATAATATATAAAAAATTCTTGAAAATGGTACAGAGGGTTTCTACAGAAGAAATGCAATACAGGTTCTTGCCCAAGTCTAGTGCCATTAAGCTGATTGATTTTGGTAGTACAGCTTTTGATAACCAGAATCATAGCTCAATTGTTTCTACACGGCATTACAGAGCCCCTGAGGTCATTCTAGGTAACTGATTTGGTGCTGGAAAGTGAAAATGTGCTCCTGCTGTTTATTTGCTTTATTTTTATTTTGTTCCAACTCCAACCAGAAAAAGGACGGGCTGGTGTCTGAGAGCAGCAAGACTTTGTAGTGGTCGACGTTGTGCGCACTTGTTTCTTTATTTGCAGCGCTTGCAGACAGTTTCTTCTTCATTGTTTGATCTTGTCAACAATTTTGATTAGATGGTCAAAGTTATAATATAACCTGTTGTGTTTTACATGCTGTCTTTGTATGTGTCTCTTCTATTGCTCTGTGTGTGTTCTTTTAGGGCTAGAACATCTCTTCTATTGCTTGCTCACAGAAGGATGTTCCGTAATTCTTTTTCTTTACTTAATTGTCTGTCTGCTAATTATGTAGGTCTAGGATGGTCTTATCCGTGTGATATGTGGAGCATAGGTTGCATACTTGTTGAACTTTGCTCGGTTAGTCCGAAATTTCTTTAGCTTTGTTGGAATGTGAATCATCTAGTCAGAAAATCTTGACGTGGCATCGTGTTTTCTCCAGGGTGAAGCATTGTTTCAGACACATGAAAATTTGGAGCATTTGGCAATGATGGAGAGGGTTTTAGGACCTCTACCAGAGCATATGGTTCAAAGGGCCAAGTGCGTGGTGAAATTTGTTGCTTCATTCACTTTGCTTTTTTACCTGCTTAATGTTTATTTGTGCAAATTTAAGTACTTACACCCATTGCCGCCTTCTTTGGGTTCTTTGCACAGTCGAGGTGCAGAAAAATATTTCAAGCGAGGTGCACGACTAAATTGGCCTGAAGGAGCAGTTTCTAGGGAGAGTATTAGAGCCGTGAAAAAACTAGATTGTTTAAAGGTTTTGCATTTCAAGTTCTGCCCTTTTTTTTTTGGGAGGGTCAGTTTAGTACATTGTTTATATGGTAATGCTGGAGAGTTTCATGATTCATAGAGTTTCAAGATTCATATAATGCCATTATGGTTTAATGCAGGATTTGGTATCCCGTCACGTAGACTCTTCAAGATCCTCCCTTGCTGATTTGTTGCATGGATTGTTGAAGTATGATCCATCTGAACGTCTCACTGCTCGGCAAGCTCTTGATCATCCCTTCTTTAGGATTCCAACCTGAGCAGGGAGCAGTCCACTTGTCTACTTTGATCCACTTTGAAAGCTTAACTTATAGTACCCACCTAATGTGGATGCTCCAGGAGGAGAGAGAGAGAGAGAGGGGGGAGAGAGAAATGAATTAAGCTTGCCATCTATGTGAAATGCTGTCTATGAAATGTTGTCTTGTCTGTATCAATTCTTTTTTTATTTTTTATTTTTTTTAAAAGCAAAATCAGAAAAATTTTCAGCAAGTTTCATTGCCATTGCACCGGTGTACACACGAATTAACAGAAAGCGCCTTTTCCATTTATATCATCAGAACAAATGTGAATTCACTATGATTATTCCCTCTTCGAATACGGTTAGGCCATTTTTTTTTTTTTTGGGATATTAGTGTGGTTGGCCGATTTGAGCCACCCACTTTAACTAATGACCCAAGGTTTTTAAAATTTGGAGAATGGCCTTTTTAAAAATATTTCAACAATTGCATCCAAATGTCACCTTTCCTTCTCCACGAGAGGGGGGAGAGGAGGAAATGTTGATGAAGGCCTCAACGTCAAGCTACGAATTATTATAGGTTTCATTTATTTCACTGATTCGAGTTTTTTGTTTTAGATTTTTACAGTTAAAAGCTATCAGAAAATATTACATTTAATTTTTTCTATTAAAGTTAAAAACTCTCAGAAAATATTACATCTCAGTTCGAATTGAAAATTTAAATCTGCGAAGCGAACGAGGTCATATTCTTTTAATAATTAATAACTAAAGCAAAAACTGATAGAAGACTTGCTTTCGTAAGTGAAACTACTGGTTTAGTTTCTTTTTTCTTTTTAGTCTTTTAATTTTTGCTAATATAATCCACTGGTTTTTATTTTAAGTGCGTCTTACTAAAAACTCTTTTAGGAACAATGGCCATTCACTTAATTTTAGAAATCTTGGGACATTCATTAGAAAAGTAGTCTAATAAGGGTTACTTGTGCACATGCTTGTTTTTTTTTTTGGATGAGATTGGCAGACTCAGATTGGCTTTGCTCAGTTCCAGAGAGATTGGTAGCTTCAACTACTTATCATTTGATTGAGTGCTTTCTTAGTACAAAGGCTGTGCATACAAAGGAAAGGAACAAAACGTTTGGAATCACCAAAAGTCTCCACAGGAGCACAATCCATCTTCGAATTTGTGAAACCTGTTTGCATCTCTAACCAAGAACACCACCTTCAAAACCTTAGACAAGCCCTTAATGAACAAATGACAATCCCCACATACTCTCAAGTTCTTGAAAATACGAATTATTTTCTTCTCCTCAAGCCTACCATGAACCAGTGCTAATCCGATTGCCAGCTTCTCGCTGTGAACTCTCAAGCTCTCCGCCTTCGACTCATCTTCCACATCATGCAATGCAAACCGTAGTCCAGGGACATAACCCATCTCCGCTTTCATCCTTTTCTCCATTTCCTTGAGGACTTCATGAATTTTCTCTGTGAGTGGGTGAGAATCGTCTCCATTGTAGAAAAAGTGGACTTCTTTGTCAACTTCTACCCAACTACGACCCGCCTCTTTCTTTAACCCCTTAATCTTCACCAGTTTTCTTAATCTCTCACCCTCTTTCCAGTTCCCTGCATCGGCAAAGATGTTCGACAACAGCACATAGTTGACAGTGTTATCCCCATCCAATCTCAGAATTATCTCTCCCACCTCTCGCGCTAATTCTATGCCTCCATGTATTCTGCAGGCACTCAACAATGTTTGCCATATCTCGATGTTTGGTTTTAGTGGCATGTTCATGATAAGATTCTTTGCTTCTTCTAGTCGTCCAGCACGGCCAAGGAGATCTACCATACACGCATAATGCTCTACCTTTGGTTTAAGTCGGCGGTCATTGCACAATCTTGAAAATATTTCCTGGCCTTCTTTGATTAGTCTAGAGTGGCTACAGGCTGACAGCACGGCCAAGTAAGCCACACTATCAGGTTCTATATTGTCTGATCTCATTTTGTTAAAAAGGCGTACAGCTTCTCCTCCCAAACCATGCTTCCCGTAGCCCGTGATCATGACTGTCCAAGAAATAACATTTTTGGCCGGCATTTCATTGAATAGTCTTTCCGATTCATCTGGATCTCCACACTTGAGATACATATCCAAGATTGAATTGGCTACTGATATATCTAAACCAGACGGGATTTTGGTGGAGAGAGCATGTATTTGCTTACCTTGACCGACGAGTGCAAAATCGGCAAACACGCCAATCAGGCTTGAGAGAACAAACCCATCTAATTTATGGCGTGCGTTTACTCTTAGCCGCTTGAACAAGTTCATGGCCTCCTCTAAATCGCCTTCTTGAGCAAAACCAAGAATCAGTGAACTCCAAGATATTATATTCTTCTGCTTGATTTGCTCAAACACTCTCCGAGCCTCAAATAAGCGTCTACATTTGACATACAGATCAACAAGAGCACCTGCAACCATGGTCTGGGCATCATATGTGAAGCCCCTTGTGATTATGAAAGCATGCATTTGGCTTCCTTGCTGAACGGCCCCAAGACCAGAGCAGGCCTTTAGAGCACTCGTAAACGTGAATTCATCGGGGACCTCCCCTTGTTCTTGCATTTCACGAAACAAGAGCAAAGCTCTTTTTCCATTTTCTTCAACCGTGTATCCCGCAATCATCGTATTCCACGTAATAAGATTCTTAACAGCCATCGCCTCAAACATCAGTGTTGCTTCTGCGATCCTCCCGCATTTAGCATACATGTCAACAATAGAATTTCCGACCACAATGACCGTTTCAAAACCAGATTTAGCACATAGGCCATGAATCTGCATCCCATACTCAACAATACCAAGAGCCCCAGATGCCTTGAGACTTGTGGAGAAAGTAAACTCATTTGGCTTAGAATCCGAAGCACCCATTTGGCAAAAAACAGATAAGCATTTTTGGGCATTCCCATTCTGCAAGTAGGCACACATCAGGGCCGTCCAAGAAACCACGTTTCTCTCAGGCATTTTTTCAAACACATCATATGCGGAGCCTATTTTACCGCATTTGCCATACATATTTATAAGATCATTGTTCAACATCAAATCACACGCAAATCCCATTCTTAAAACTGCTCCATGAGACTTTAATCCCTTATCGAGTGTCAAGTTCTTTGAGCAGCTCCTGAGGAGATTGGCCAATATCTGCCTCTGGTGCATCTCAAAGAGATCCCACAACAAAGCATAATCACTTAAGAAGTGGAGATTCACATCTCGAGTGAATTAAATTGTCGCATGGACATGATTAACTCTGTAAAAATTACAATATGTGACCCTTTTTTAAGAGTTGAATTAAAATGTGGCTTACTTTTTCAAATATCATATATATGGTATTTTTTTTAAATTGTATTTTTTGACACCCCAAAATGCCCTTCTATTTATTTTACTGAGCATTTTTTGTTTAAAACTAACTGCCATATTTTTCTCTTCCATTTTAAAAAAAAAAAAAAAAAAAAAAAAAACTCATTTAAAAAATAATCAAAGAAAAATACGCTGCAAAAGGAAAATGCCTGGGGTTTGAGGGTTCTTTCTGCGTCTGTTCTAGTTTTGAACCACTGTTTTGTTATGTTAACTGTCGTTTTTATTTTTGGCTTGTTTTTACGAAAACGCCCTCATTTTTACGCGTTTAGCAAATTGATCTCTCAACTTTTAATATTAACAATTCATTCTTAAACTTTAAAATTTATTATAATATTAATCAAATTAAAAATGAAGTTAAAAATTCGAGCGATTTTTTCTACGTAAACATTTAATGAGCTGTTCTAGTTTTGAACCACTGTTTTGTTATGTTAACTGTCGTTTTTATTTTTGGCTTGTTTTTACGAAAACGCCCTCATTTTTACGCATTTAGCAAATTGATCTCTCAACTTTTAATATTAACAATTCATTCTTTAAACTTTAAAATTTATTATAATATTAGTCAAATTAAAAATGAAGTTAAAAATTCGAGCGATTTTTTCTACGTAAACGTTTAATGAGGCCAGTGAGTGATTTTTTTTTATTTTATAAAATTAGAATTTAACCGTTTTGAGGAAAAATTAGGATTCTTTAATTTCAAAAATTTCCACTCAATGATGTATGAGAATCAATTTAATGTAAAAAGAATAAAATTAGCCTCATTAAATGTGTGAATATTTGAATATTTAACTTTGTTATTAATTTAACTAATATTACAACGAATTTTAACTTTTAAAGGAATTGCTAAAATTAAAAGTTGAAAAACCTATTTGTTAAATTCATAAAGTTACGGTGTCAGATTAAAAAAAGCCTTTATTTTTTTGGTGGTTTTGTATATTGTTTCCTTTTCTTTATTTTGGTGTGCTTTCCTTTTCGTCTCCTTCTGACTCTCTCTCTCTCTCCTTTTTAAATGTGTTTTGGTCTTTTTTTTTTAATTTTTTTATGTGTTTCGGCCATTTCATTTTCTACAGTCGTGTAATAAAACTTTAGGTGCTTCTGTCGTTTCGGTTTTTCGTGCTGTTATATTGTTTGTCGTTCCTATTTGGTGTCGTTTTCTTGTAGTCGTCCGTTTCCTTACAATTTTCTATGTTTATTCACTTTTTGTTGTTTCTTTCTTGTCGTTATTCTCCAATTTGTTGTCGTTTTATTGATTGCCCTTGTTGTTTCTTCATTCCCTTTGATGCCGTTTTATTGATTTACTCGTTTAGTTTTCATCATTCATGTCCTTCTCATTCATCATCGTTTCCGTACTCTTATTGTCGTTTTCTCCATTAGCTTGTCGTTTCCGTCCTTCTCCAAATGCGCACGTTTTGATTCTCCTTGTCAACTGATTTGGAACTCTACAAAGTACAAAACAGGAGTCCTCAAAGCAGTAATGTCTTAATCCAACGTCTGTTCTGTTCTTCTGCATTCATTCACCACTATTCCCAAGACACAAACTCAAGTGCTCTATTGTGTAGTGTTGTTCTTGAACATCCTTATTTTTTTGTTAACGTTCGTTTTAAATGAAAAACGAGGAAATTGATAATTCCCTCCTCAATATTCTCTTCCCCAAGCACCAATGCTAACGTTAATCTTGGCTTCAACCATAAGAGAATTGGAGAATCTCTTCTTGCCCACTTTCAGAAACTGCACCCACTTAAAAACGTTGAAGAAAATCCACGCCCTCATCGTCAAGTTTTCCCTGTCGCAGAGCAACTTCTTGGTCACCAAAATGGTCGATGTCTGCGACAAGACCGGGCAAGTTGAGTACGCTAGTTTGCTCTTCCAACAAGTGGTCCAAGGAAACGTTTTTTTGTACAACGCAATCATCAAAGCCTACGCTAATAATAGTAGATATTCTCTAGCTTTGATTCTCTATAAGCAAATGGTGAGCCAAATTTCGGAAGATGAGAAGAATCCCATGTTGCCCAACAAGTTTACGTTCCCGTTTGTGGTGAAATCTTGTGCTGGGCTTCTTTGTGTTTCTCTGGGCAGGCAAGTTCATGCCCATGTGTGGAAGTTTGGGACGAAGTCTCATTCCATTACTGATAATGCACTTATGGATATGTACATGAAATGTGGTAGTTTGGAATATGCGCATAAGTTGTTTGAGGAAATGCGTGAGAGAGATTTAGTCTCTTGGAATGGTTTGCTTTCGGGGTATGCTAGATTAGGACAGATGAGGAAGGCCAGAGAATTGTTTGAGGAAATGCCTGATAAGAGTATTGTCTCTTGGACAGTGCTGATTTCTGGGTACGTCGGGATAGGATGCTATTCTGAGGCGCTGGAGATTTTCCGGGAAATGCAAATGTTGGATATTGAGCCCGATGAGGTCAGTGTTATATCGGTGTTGCCGGCGTGTGCGCAGCTCGGAGTTCTTGAGATTGGGAAGTGGATTCATATTTACTCAGATAAGAATGGCTTGTCGAGGTCAACTGGGGTTTGTAATGCTCTGATTGAAATGTATGCAAAATGCGGTTGTATTGATCCAGCGTTGCAGTTGTTCGAGAAGATGATGGAGAGGGATGTTGTTTCTTGGAGTACAATGATTGGGGGGCTGGCGAATCATGGTAAAGCTCATGAGGCAATTGAACTCTTTCGAGACATGCAGAGAACACGAATTGAACCTAATGGGATTACATTTCTTGGTCTTCTATCAGCCTGCATACATGCCGGTTTTTGGAATGAAGGACTTAAGTACTTTGATTCCATGAGAAAGGATTATCATTTGGAGCCTGAAGTTGAACACTATGGTTGTTTGGTTGATCTTCTTGGACGCTCGGGACGCCTTGATCAGGCTCTTGAGATAGTAAAGAAAATGCCCATGAAACCCGATTCAAAGATTTGGGGTTCTTTGTTGAATTCCTGCAGGATTCATTGCAATGTTGAAATTGCTATCGTTGCCATGGAACACCTTTTAGAGATTGAACCAGATGATATAGGGAACTATGTGTTGCTTTCCAATGTTTACGCGGAAGTTGGGATGTGGGAGGGGGTGTCAAAGATCAGGAAACTCATAAGAAGCAAGAGCATGAAGAAAACCCCAGGGTGCAGTTTGATCGAAGTTAATAATGTGGTTGAAGAGTTTGTATCAGGTGATGATACGAAACCATGTTCCAAAGATCTTTTCTCAATGCTAGAGCTGCTTGTTTCCCATCAAAACGTTACTAACAAGGACATGATAGGAATCGCATCAGAGGATTGTAGTGAAAGCATACCCTCAAGCTAACAGACGTTAGAAGCAATTTATGAGTGCGACCACAGAATGTTTTAACTGTTAAAATAACAATACCATTTTGGGCAGAAAGATGGGTTCTTGTTAAAAATCAAGAAACTTCTTCAGAAGCTCAAATCAGTCTTTGCCCGAACCGCAAATGGCTCCCTCTAATGGCTCCTCAGCTACTCATGAGATTGTGAAAGTTCAAAGAGGCACTCGATTTGGTGGATGATCGGTAATGTATGGGATTATTGTTATTATATGTACACGCACAGAATATATTTGGACGTATCATCAGCAGACTGCAAGAAGCAAAGCTTCATAGACTCTACTAATCCTTATAGAATACTAACCATTTTTGTAAATTCTTTCTTTCGTTATCAATTTTGAATGTTGCCTGTTTGTTTGGACATATTTCAACTCCCTCTTACACACATGAATACAACTAATGAATGATTCGTCTCTTCAGGATGAATATTTGGAATGTTTTATTAACATTTTCTCAGTTTACCTTTGTTTTGGTGATCCTAGTCTCTAAACACTACTTTTTTGATTTAGGCCCGTTTGTTTCATATACTCAAATTCAAATCATATTATGCTACAGTATTTTTCTCTCACAAAAAATTTGAATTTCAAATATCATAATCAAGAATCATGGTCTAAGTATATCTTCTAAACGGCCCTTTATAGTTTTTGCTGAGCAGTGTTAATTCAATTTACATGTTCTCTTATTTCTTAATGTCACAACATCATTCTAACACCAGATACAGCATAATAAAGACAGATTCATTTAAGCTGTATACTATGTATCCAAATGTGGATTCGGCAAATCTCAACAAGTCAGGTTGTTGTGTCATAAAAAGAGTGGAAAGCGTGGAAGGAGATGAAGGGAAGAGGGAAGGAAGGAGGGACTCATGACTCATGCAAAAGAAAACCTTCATACTGCGTGTGTTAGTCTTGTAGATTCATGTTGGGCGAGTTTTTGAGCGGGAGCTACCACTCATGCAGTGGCAAGGACCCGCAGCTCTCGAGGCTGCCCCTGCCTCTCCTACCTTCCTATGGTAATTATAAATCTGTGTTCGTTTCATAAATTATTTGCAAAAAAACTGGAATTGAGTAAATAGATTGTCAACCTGAATGCTTGGATTACATGCCAATTGCAAACCAATATCTACAGTGTCAAAGTTCAAGGAAACAAAACTCCAATCACAATAATCAGCAAAGTAATACGACTTGAAAGTGTTGTCATAACCTCATAATTTTTTCCGCACAAGATTACAATGTTCCTCAACAGCCAATAGTAGAAGAATGAATCGACTTAATTTAAAAATTCCAAACAAAGATTTTCCTAGCGGAATTTCTGAGTGAAAGAGAGGCCACACACAACAATTACCGCATAAACAGCACAATCCATGAACACAGCATCAGCTACCCTCTGAATCAGCAAACCTATCTCTAAAGTCTTGCCTAGTTGTTCAGTCCAATCATTTCCGCCGGCTGCTGGTGTTGTATTTCCTCCTCTATCAGCCCTTCCCAAACTTCTCTGTTTACCAAGAAGTTGTGCGATGACGACTGTTACATTTGTTAGCAAAACTAGATAGAGAGGCCTGAAGCTCAAACTGCTGCTTATGATCTTTATGCTTAGTATAGGAAATCCTAGATATGATAAAACGACTAGGAGCGCTACTGCTACAGAACAACAAAGGCGAGTAGTCTCCGTAGCTGCAAAGGCAGAACTTATTTGACTTGGACTGAAAAAGTTACGCTTCTCCGCCTGGGGTTGCACATGTCTTTCTGTAGCCAAATTAGAAACATATGTACTTCGATCTGTTGATGAGAACAAATCTGATCTCAATACGCCGCTTTCCGAAGCAGGACTTTGTATGGCCTCAGGATTAGTCTCAGATTTGCTTAAGGATGGTATGGGAGTGCTTCCACCAAAATCAGCCTTAGTCTGGCCAGCATTGGTGCTGTGATTGTCTTCTGGCAGCAAAGAGCTAGATGTCTTATCCTCTCCATCAGAGGAAACTGCAGAACATTAGGAGCAATGAAAAACAGCATAAATTTCTAGTCTCCATTTTTTTTTTTCACAGTAACACAGAGGTCAAAGTTTTAAGGGAAGTGAAACCGATTTCAACCAAATCAAGGGAAGAATCTCCACGGTTACAAAAAATGACACAATCTATCAAAATCTATGGAATTATGACACGGTTAAGGTGAATTTCAGCTTGGAAAAGGAAGAACTTATAAAGCAAGTTCAAGTTCAACCAAATTTTACTGATTAAGATCGCATGATGCTTGTCAAAGAACCCAATAACTCAGTAAATTCAATAATATACTGTATCACGACTCAAAACACATATTAAGATTGGTACACATATCGACCAATTCCTATCAGATTTCTAACAAGGTCCAAAGTGCAAACTTCATTTGAGCAAAGGTTAAGTAAATTCTCAGTCTCCACACAGCAGAATTTGGCGTCTGAGCCAAAATTTCTGGCTACCAATTAATTGAATAAAATTCATCCCTGAATAAACGCTCTATCTCAATTCAACCCCAACATAACAGTTTTATTCAAGAATGTAAGTAAAGCATACCAACAAACCCTCACAAAATCAAATTTTCATCTAAACAAACACAAAGATTCCAATGACGAATTCAATTACAAAATTACAGAAAATTTCACCATGGAATGTGGACTATGAGTGAGTGAGAGAGAGAGAGAGAGTACCGTTGGTTGCGTAGGAGAGATTCGATTGGGAGTCAAAGGGCTGGAGATCTGCTGATGGCGATGGAGAAGAAGAAGAAGAAGAAGAAGATGGGAGGGTTTGGATGCGACTGGTGATGAGGGCAAGGCGGTCGGAGCTTCTCTCCATGATCTTCTTCCTCCGAGCTTCTCTGCTGTTCGTCGCCATAGCCTCCGTACTGATTGATTGAACTGTTATTGTCCAATTTCTCTCTCTGCTCATATTTTCGGAAGTTGCTATAAACATTTAAATATGGGTGTACAAAATCTCTTGTTCATTCCCAGCAAAAAAAAAAAAAAAAAAAAAAAAAAAAAAAATCTTGTTCATATCCTTTCGATGTCGTTTCGTATTTTACTGTCGTTTTATTTGGAGTTAATAAAAGATAAAATTGTTGAACTTACGGGTCTAAATTTTTATCATTAATTATTTAATTAAAAAGGTATTAATAAAAATAAATGATAAAAATCAAGACTTGTATTTGTCTACTTTTCTTTTAATAAAATGGTCCTCCAACTGTGGGACAAGTTCCATTTTAATCCAAAATGTTCGAAACATCTTATAACAAGTTATTGGTTTAACCATCGGTGGCGGTAGTATGGAATTAGTTAATTCAAGTTTTTAATTTGAGTTGAGATGTGATATTGTGTGAGAATTTTTTACTGTAGTAAAAAAGTTAGATGTGATTATTTTTTAGAGTTTTTTATTGTAAAAAAACTCAAATTCTAAACTCGAATCATCGAAAAAAATGGGGCCTAATATCCTTTATTCACAGTCAGGTTTAAGTCCTCATGTCCTCACAAAAAGAGTTTCAACTTAAAAGTGGTAACGCTCACTTATGAGTGGGTATAAAGGGCAGTATGAATGGGTAAAACTTAAGTTGTGAACGAATGAAGAATAGATTTAGATCATTTACCATTGCACCTGTAGAATTAGTTGATTCCTGCTATAGGCGGATGGGAGCGTCAGTGAGGAACTAACGACCCTATTTTACGACGGAAAAAAAGTTATTAATTTATGAAATTATTCCAAATTAGTCTTTCCACCAATCATGATTCATCGTTAAAATAGATGGAAAAAAAGGACTATGCGTAGTTTAGTAAGAGAGTATAAAGAAGAAAGTTGTACCTTTTTCCCTGGGTAATTATAACAATCGGATGGAAGGATAAAGGAGTAGTTTATGGCAACTTTGTAGTTTGTAGTATGTAGGTATTTGGATATATTAAAAACTATGACAATCACAACCTAGTCCCATCAATTTCTTTCTAGGTTTGTGCATAAACACCAGGTTATTTGAAGGATGCTAAATTTATCAACAATTTGGAACGAACAATTTAATAGTCCTTTTATTATTATTATTATTATTATTTTACAAAGTTCTCTGAAAATTCTGCTAAGGTACAATATGATTCACTTCAATAAGAACAATAACAATAATAATATGAGTATCGGAAATTAAATACTTAAAAATATTGCAACAATAACGCACCACAACTTGCTGAAGATAAGCAGGAGAAACATAATGCCCATAACTAAAGTACAATGCCATTATGCCAATTGCACTCTTAACAACTCAGCAAAGAAAAACTTCAATGTCACAATAACCAATAGAACTACGAAATTTCAGTTGTTTTGCCCGAGATCTTAACCCGACGATTGAGATGTAAGATAATTTAGCAAAATCTTAAGTCAATTAGAAAATATTCAATACCAATGCACTAAAAGTACTAAGCTAATCATCAAAAATTCAAAAGGACAGCAGCGAAAGTATTGTTGCATCATAAGGATGGAGCAATACGCCTGTAGACTGCTCGGAAAGTCTGTCCTCCATTTCTAGCAACTTTCTGTCCTTCCTCGGTCGCCGAACTCAAGAGCTTGACAACTGGATCCGCTTCGAGCTCTTGGGATGTGAGGGCTTCAAACATGGGGTGCTCCTTTAAACAAGTCTTCATCCACTCTCCAAGTTCTTCAACATCCGTTATAGTGTATATAACCGCACCAACTTGTAGAACATAAGCATACTCATCCAGCAAGAAACGACTGATCACCCGACGGCGGTGATTCTTCTCCTTGAAGTGAGGATCCGGGAACAAGAAAAACATCTTTGAAAGCTGTCCTTTCTCGAAGTAATTCGGAATGTACTTCATTGAATTTGTCCGAACCACCGATACATTTTGGTATTGACCTGGATTTGCAGTCCTTAAAGCTAGAATCCTTTCTTTGACGTACTCTGTAACTTTATCCCTAAGCTCCATTCCTATCATCAGAGTTTCGGGGAAAAGGGTGGCAAGACTGATTAGAAGCCCCCCGAATCCACAACCGATATCTGCAAATTGGATCTTCTTGGAGCTATCAGTTTGATCCGGCGACGGAAAGAATTGTGGATAGTGAAGAGAATAGTCCACATGATGGGGGGAGATTGGTATGGGAAAGTGGGAGTCACTGAGAGGGTTGCTGTGTGCTCTAGCTCGGTAGAAACGCTTTCGGGGCAGACCAGTTGACTTGCTAAGAGTCGGGTTTGCCTCATTCTCCAACATAACTCTCTCTCTCTCTCTTTTCTTAATAACTGCAAAAGTTGTGACTACGTTAAGAGTTAATAACTCAAGAGTGCATCGCAAATAATGTGAAAACTACATAAGAAACTTATTCATGTTAAATTGATTCTTACACAAAGGATCAAAAGGTAAGTTAACAAGGATGCCAGTTGCCACAACTTCAAAGATTAGAGAAGCACAAAGGATTGTAAATGAAATACCATTACAAATGCATCAAATTTGAACGGTCTAATGTGATTTGAGACAGAAATTCTTGGTGGGAAATTTGAATTGACTAAGTAGTGCCAATGGGTGATAATATATGCATCAATTTTTGTCAATGTTTTTATGTTTCTTTCTCAGAGGAATTAATACAAACAATTGGTGAGCATGGAATGCCCACGACTTAACAAATACCAGCATCAACCGATAATTAAATTGATAAGAAAATTTCCACCTTTTAGATGATTTTTACGTGACTAGTTAATTAAAAAAAAAATCAGCAAATATCTTTCTAAGAAAACAGAATAAAAAAATCGCAATTAGCAATAAAAAACAGTGTCAAAAGACTTCAAAGAAGAGATAAGGGAAAAAGAAAAGCGCTTAAGAAGAATCGTATTCATATGAAAGTACCTGGTGGAGATTGGGAAATCTTTTGAGAACCGAAACGCAGATCAGCTGCGACACAGAAAAAAAGGTTTAGGAGGGAACAGAACAAAGCAACTGAAAACTAATAATGTTGTATCATGGCTGAATGGGAGGGATTTGGGCTTGGGCTCAATTTTTGCTGGGCCGAACTTTTTGCCGACTTTCTTCTTAAAAGAGAGAAAGAGAGAGAGAGATTAAAGGCCGTTCATTTTAATTTTTGCTGGGCCGAACTTTTTGCCGACTTTCTTCTTAAAAGAGAGAAAAGAGAGAGAGATTAAAGGCCGTTCATTTTACTGATTCGAGTTTGTAATTTGAGTTGAGATGTGATTTTATGTGAGAGTTTTTTACTGTAGTAAAAAAGTTAGATGTGACTATTTTTGAGAGCTTTTTACTGTAATAAAACTCAAATTTTAAACTCGAATCGATAAAATAAACGGGACCTAAGCTTTATTTTTTTTTTTTGGGGTGGGTAATGATGCATAATTTTACACATAAATTATAGCAAACAGCCAGTTTTCTAAAAACTTGCTGTAAACAGTATGTTTTAATAAGTATCCTATTTAAGGTAAATGATTTATTTGTAAAATAAATTTAAATTTATCGTACATATGCTTTTTAAATTTATCATTTATCGTATATAATATATATATATGCTATTGTACCATAAATATTTTAAAATAAGTTAAATATTTTCATAAAAAATTACTTAGCTTTTAATCGCATTGAAAATATAACATGAATTTAAAATACATGACAAATAATAAATTATAATTATAACAATAATTATTGTGTAATTTTTTAATATAAATTCTGAAAAAAAATATCGTAATAATTACTACATAAAATTACAAATATAACAATATATTTGTGAATGATTTTTTTTTTTATAAATGACCGAGGTTTTATAAAATTACAAAAATGACATTTTGATTAATTTAATAGTCAATCACTGATTGACTTAACGGTCTATAATTAATTGACTTTGTAGTCAATCACTGATTTACTTAATAACGTTCAGTCATTGATTTACTTAACGGCTTATGATTGACTTTAATTTATCATTGATTAACTCGATAATTCTTCATTACAAATTAACATATTACTTAAAAATTAACAAAAATTAATTAATAATTAATCAATTTCAATAAACAAATTGCAGGTTTATTAATGATAAATTATTGATAAATTAATAATGAAACGGTTAATCATTGATTGACCATTGATAACTGATTAACTGTGGTCAATAATTAATTGACTGTGGGGTCAATCACTGATTAACTTTTATAAACAAAACTATCATTTTCTAATAATGAAACGGTTAATCATTGATTGACCATTGATAACTGATTAACTGAGGTCAATAATTAATTGACTGTGGGGTCAATCACTGATTAACTTTTATAAACAAAACTATCATTTTTGTAAAATTAAAAAAGTTTGATCATTTATGAAAAGAGGTGGTAAAAAAACTCCATTTAGCTAGTTTTTTCTTTTAGTTTTATGCTTTTCCTAGAATTTTATCCCTCTTAAGTTAATATTAAAAGGAGAAAGTGAGGGAGAAATCTTAAAGCGTTTTAATTAGAAGGAAATAATCTTTATGCTCCATTTCTAGAAGTATATATACCTCTGGATTTTCCCTCCTACTATGATATAATTTGTGGCCACTTTCCAAATACTACAAGTATCTTTTACCGTCCAACTTGAACATGATATAGCAAATTTCGGTAACCGATGTCCTTGAGTACTGCCCGGTTGAGTTTGTGCTTCCTCTGGGTTTCTCATTGGAACATTTAAAATTTTTATTTGAAGTGTTCGAAAAACCAAAATCATAAAGAATAAAAACACAAATTGAGAAAACCACAAGTCCACTCTCGTAATTAAATCGATAAATACTCGATATATAAAAATATATATTTACTAAGTAAGAGAATCGATAAATATAATTACTCAGTTATTTACTTACTTAATTGGTAACTATTTTGTTTACTTGACTAGAGGCAATTTTAGATTTTAGGTTTTGTAGTAAATTTTGGACTCACCAAATTTCATTGATAAAAAATCTTTGATTTTCAAATTGTACATCCTGCCATATTTGATAAATTAAAGCCCGCCAATTAATCTACTTAAAACTTGATCATGTGTATAAAAGGTGTCTAGCTATCTATCTATATAAAAAGCTTATTATTTTAGTGACAATGAATCAATTATATATATATATATATATATATTAAAAGTTACTTATAGAGTTTCTGTTAATATGTACCAAAGGTTTATATATCTTGATAACTGATAGCCAAAACGGTTACCATACTTTCTCGATTCTCCTGAAATAGAAATTTAAGAGGAAAAAAAATGTAGTTTTCTCTACATAAATTCCCTACTACATTTGTACTTTTGGGTACATGCATTGCATGTTTTTCTCAAGAAATTGCGTGCACCCGGCCTAACCACCACTTTTAATTAAAAAGGAGATATATTGGAGCGACTCTTTTCATAACTACTTAAACATGATATATAAGAAAAACTTAAATGTGGCTTATATGTAATAACAAGCAATGAAGTATTTAGTTATATGAGAAATGGTAGTTACTTTTTCTGTCATTGATTTTATCACTTTTTGTATTTACTATTTTACACGTGGAATCAACTACTAACATGATATATCATTATTGAAACAGAAAATGAGATAGTAGAGTCCACGTATTAAACAGTGAATGCAAAAAGTGACAAAAAAAGTGACGCTAACCTTTGTCTAAGTTATGTACCCTCATTTTCTTTCCAAAAGTAGTATTTCAGCTAGAAACTTTAAGACCATTTAATAATATAGGGTACGTTCCAACAAGCAAGAATAGTAATTAATATATCTATAATGCGAATATACTGAAAATAGTATATAATTATAATTTCAGCATCCAAATCTATTAACGCCCTGATCAAGATAAGAGTACAAAACGAGCATATGCGAAGCAAATACACTGAATTTCTTCTAAGCTTGATTGCTGTAGAAGTACAAATAAAAGTCTTATTATATATAGGAATGAGTGTTGGGTATCTAGTCTTCCAAGTTCCAACCTACCATATAGCTGATCATATAGTTATATATATATATATATACATATATATACATATATACACATATATATAGATATACATACATATAGAGATAAAATGGCGAAGAAGTTTGGTGCCTTTAAACAAAAGGTGAAAAACATACGCCAACAAGTAGTTAAAATACAATATGACTTATAACTTAATTATTACGTAGACAATAAGTAGCTCTAGTAAGTAGTGATGCTGGGGACTACAAAAACACAAGTCCGTAATTGATTGCATGATATATTCAACTACTTTTTTGAATATTTTGCACCCAGTTTGGGAGCAGTTTAGGTTATCTCAATCTTGTTTTGATCCTTGTTTCTTGCCCTCGCAATAACGCCCTAACAAGAAAACAAAATTGTTACTTGAGTACGTAATTCAACAAATGCTATATCATTGTGATATGATTATATGAGTAGGCCCGGAAGTATGTAACGATTTTTTAGATGAAGGAAATAAGCACATGGTATTGTTTATTTGAAGTGCTTGACAAGTAACGTGTGAAGAATGAAACATGACCAATTTGTGGTTTCTAGGGTTCTTTGTTGGTTTCTAGATGCTGCGTCGACCGTGACAAATACCAAACAACTACTATAATATAATCGACAGTCAATAAAGTCGTTTTAAATTTATAAGGCGAGACATCGAAAGAGGATGACCATAACGCGATTTTTACAATCGTGTTCATGAAGTTATCGTGTTCTTAATCTTTTTCACGTACGCAAACTTATTTTATCAGTTTTTTGTCATAATATAAGTTTTTTTTTTTGGTTACATAACAAAATGATTACTATATGGCATGGGAATTTTTCAACAATTAAGTAATTTTTTTTTTGAAAGCTCAACAATAAATTACTATTTGTAATCATGTCAACAACGTTAACAAAATCATACATGGATGATCAACTGTGGGTTCTTTGACTAGTAGCTCTGTGTAGCCATCGAAACCCTAATTGTATATCAATAACAAGTTTGGTTTAATTGAAGCTTTATAAGAACCTAAATTTCCTCTTTGCTCAAATATCATTTGGCCTCTTTGCTCTTCATGTTTGAAGTGGGAGGGCTATCAAGTTGCGGAAATAAAATGAGATTGGCTCATGTCATAATATTCCGGTTGTTCTTGTTGGCCTTTTCGTAGTTTTTTTTTTTTTTCTTGTTTCATTGTAGCTAGTTTCTGAACTTTTTTTTATTTTGTTTTTCTCTTTCTTTTTAATAAATTTGACTGGAGGATTATTCTTCTCTCCATTTATTGTGTATTAAAAAAATATCAGTAGTACTGTATAGATTTAGAATATTAAAACGTAGCTAGTAGTATACTGCTAGATATCCATAGACGCTTTCCACAAAGTAACGAGCAAATAACAGTTTTATATTCTTGAAGTGCATAACAAGTAGCCTTGCTCTTATAATGCAGCTGTTTTATTTTACTTCTTGATAGCTACACTACAAACGTCCAACAAACTCTTCAATCACGCTTTTCTTCTTTGACATAAATTTGATAAAAGGGTTTCTTTGAGAAGTGACATGGAAACATGTTGATAATTAGTTGCATGCAAGAAATAGATCTGGAATATCATGTGCTATCAATTATATTTACTAAGAAAGTATCTATGCACAAAACTAATCATTTTTTTTTTTGTTTTTGCTCAAAACCAAACTAATCATGTTAATTTTCTTTTTTATGTATCAACAGTACTAAATGTAGAGAGTGACAGAAAGAGTGATACTAGTATTTTTCTTTTATGTATTACCATTTGGAGATTCACATTTGTGCTCTTTATAGCAGTAAGGGTACACATAAACTAAGGGGTGTGAACGCAGGATCACTAGCTGCATTTAGTTCGTCACAAGTACTTTATTAAAAAACTGGGGAAAAATATTCCAAAAACGTGTCCTTTTCTTAATTTGACTTTCACCCACGTGTTTCTATAAATCCGAAACTTATACCTTGTGTTTTGCAAAATGTCAAAAAACACCACTTGAGATCAAATTTGACGGGTTACAGAGGGAGCAAATATGAAAAATTTGTATGAAAATTAGAAAAAAAACTAAGCATGTTATATGTGCCAAGTCCTATTGTAATTGAGTAAATTCTCACTGTATTCTCCAACTCTTCAACTCGAAAAGTTCTTGAGTTCCTATGTACGAACTGATCTTCTTTATCAATAATATGAATTGCAGTTTATCCTAAAGGGAAAAAAAAATCTCTAAGAGATATTTTTGACAAATTACCAAATACAAGATATATTTGGAATTTTACAAACACATAGATAAGCGTAAAAACACAAGGATTTTTCCAAAATTTTGCAAGTAATCAAGCAATAATTTTGATGATTCATGTAGCGTAAAACTAGCTACCATAGTAGTTCGCTCATTATCATAACAACATGAGCATAATTTGGATATTACTAATTACTTGCTTTCTAATTATGATCAAATAACAGAATATTGAATAATTAAATATTGGTAAGTATGGCCCAAGATTCTAATTCATGAGATATAAAATTATAGTTGTAAATTCTGTCACCATGTCACCCAATAATTCAGTACTAATTGAACAATAAAAGTGATATATATATATATATATTCATTAGTTGTAATGAAATTAATTCAATCCAGTTTTGGTGAGTTGAAAAATTAATGTCTGGTGCTGAATCAGTCTTTGTCGTCTATAACTAATGGTCTTTTTCTGCTCCTGATTGAGCGTAACTAATACTTTTAACTTGTCTTTTTTTTCAATTACCCAAAGAAATGGTCAATCATGTATTTAATCCTTATAGTTTCTACAAAGGTAATTGCAAATAAGCTGGCAACTTCTTTTTGAAGTTCTAGCCAGCCTTTGAAAAACAGGTAAGCCTTTAATTTTAATATATATATGAAGTGTACGTTAAGTAAATATATAATTGATTGTGATGGATTAATGCTACTCTTACTTATTACATTTTGGTAATTGCCTTTTGCTCAATAATTCGTATGCTTTAAACCTCTCAATCTATCCAAAATCATAACTAACCTAACTTTAAACAGCAAATACAAAATAACCTGAGATTTTAATGGAAGTTTGCCGACAGACCAACTAATTAGAGACACGTACGGTAAAAGCTTAAATCTAAAAACAATGAAATTGAGTTATATATCCATTGGCGTGTGATGCATATAATGAGGTGGAATTAACCTAAATTAATTTTGCTATTAATTAAGTTTAAAATTCATAAATATTGAGAGAGGAAACTTGGGGATATGTTTGGCTCAAAGGTTCATACAGTTTGAACCATCATTCCAAATCAGTGTTTAGATGCACAAATTTTGACCCCAATTTAAACCATAATGTAATGGTTTAAACCATTCAAAACAAAAATAAACAGAACTTATGATGCACATGATGCGACGGTTTGCATTTTATGCGTCAAGCGAAGCCTCATGGACTACCACGCATTGATCGGATAGATAATAACTTAATTTTAAGTCGACGCCAAAAATGGCGCCGGTAATTATCTTTTCCGATGGCGTCATTTCAGACGCATTGACATAATCGGCAAATGCCTGGTTTGTAGTAGTGATTGTTAATTATTTGTAAAATTATTACGTCAATTATATGAAATGCTTTAAATTGTGATAATTACTGATTGGATGATCTTGCGCCTTAGCTTCTCCTTAAGGATGTTGCTATATATTGCTTCACATTATGCATGTAAAGAAATATATCTATTGTGGGAAAACAGAATTGCTATATAGTCCTCATCATGTATAAGAATTGCTATAAGATCATCTAGTGTTCTAAGTCGACTTTCAGTCTCAATCGACTAGTTTTATTCATCATGTGTTGGTTTTGTCAAACAAATTTTTGTCGCGCTTGATTATTAATGTGTCAAACTTATTTTTTCCTATTAAGGCCTGATACTTGTGTTCATCTATGCATTTTATTCGTCTTTATTAGTGAATCCAGTCGTTGTCTGTGATCGAATATCCTTGTATTTGATGGTCATTTACGACTATAATAAAATTTGTCTTAATTTAATTATCGCATGGAATTTCACCATTATCGACTAGTTTTATTCATCATGTGTTGGTTTTGTCAAACAAATTTTTGTCACGCTTGATTATTAATGTGTCAAACTTATTTTTTCCTATTAAGGCTTGATACTTGTGTTCATCTATGCATTTTATTCGTCTTTATTAGTGAATCCAGTCGTTGTCTGTGATCAAATATCCTTGTATTTGATGGTCATTTACGACTATAATAAAATTTGTCTTAATTTAATTATTGCATGGAATTTCACCATTAAAAAAAATCTACTAATCACACATGCAAGTACGTAGAAAAGCTGGTCATCAAACACATAACAGTTGGAATATCCAAATCGTTGCTTTTGTTATGTCTACAGGTGAAACTAAATTAAAGAAGTAAAACTAGATAAGATTACTTAGATGAATATTATGATTTTTTTTTTCATCAATGCCAGCTGTACGGAAGGAATGAAAAGGGAATAAGCATTTTATTTTCATAGCCTTTATAGAGCAAATTCACATTATTAGTTAGCAACATCCTCTCAATAATTAGTGAAACTGCAAAGACTAATATGTCGTCATTGGTCAAACAAGAAAGTACCACGTTGAGAAATTGTTGAACAAGAAGCCCAAAAGCCCTAAAGAAAAAGTAATGAAAAAAAAAAAAGATGGTTTACCGTGATTTTATATATGCAGACTTATTATTTAGTCATTCTAAATAATTGAGTGTTATAGTGGCATTTTATTCTCTTTATTAAATGAATGATAATTGTTTATAATTTTTGAGTGATCAAGTGACATAAATAACATTTTTTTTTACAATCTTTAGTGATATTTCTGGTTTTTTTCAAGAAAAATATAGGTCACGAAAATTTATTTCATTGTAAATAATAGCTCAAAAAGGTGTTCATCAACCAGGCATTCACACACACAAAATCTTTTAATAAGAGGAAAAGAATATTTGTAACATTATGTAACGATACATAAGATTTTAATAGATATGTTACTCCAATATACAAGTGCTTCTGATCAAGGTGCATGTAATAAAATAACGAAATTTGTTTCAATTTGCATGCATGCCATGCCAAATTGTTTTTGAATAAGTTGATGCCCTCTGCAACAAGAATATTGTCCCCGTACTCATATGTACCCCTAACAACCGAATTATATATGGCACATGAATGTAAATTGATCACGCATGTACTGCTGTAAAATTCATATTAATAGGTAATTAATATCTAACTAAAGCCTTCTTGCTGTACAACAATATATATGGGTGAAGTTTTGGAGTTGGTCAGACCAATAAATTAATTTACAGAGGCATATAGAGGCATCCATTGAACCCGAAAATTCATTTATAATGGACGCTTGATAGGAAGAATCAGATTTTTTTTCTTTTTTGAAAATGAGACAAACACCCTTTAATAAATAGCATGAGTGATTTGAATTTTTATCTTTCACTCTTGATTAATATCATTTTTAGTTAAATAATTTATATTAGTCAAAACGGTATTAATCAAGGGTGAGAGGTAAAAATTTATATCTATGCACTCTAAAAATAAGTCCAATAATTTTCTTTTTTTTTTCTTTTTTTTTTTTAAGGTTGTTGGCTTTGTTAGTCCTTGAATTTTGAGCATAATGACAATTAGATCCCTAAACTTTTAATTTTAGCATATTTAGTCCCGAACTTTCTTTTTTGATAGTTATGGTCACTAACAGTAAAAATTATGAATGATATCTGAAATTTAATGTAGAAAATCACATATATTATCACATAGTAACTGAAAATTTTACATAAATAATATTATAGTATGTGCGATATATATTTTTAATAATAACAAAGAAAATTTTGCATATAACGTAACCTTTTGTAAAATTTTAAATTATCACGTGATTGACACATGATTATATTTATTAAATCTCAAAAATCGTTCGTCAATTTTACTGTCATGGTCCAAAACTATCAAAAAATAAAAATTCAGAGATTAAATATGCCAGAATTAGAAGTTTAGGACTAAATTGTCATTATATTCAAAGTTCAGAGTATAATAAAGCTAATCACCTTTTATTAATTGAAATTAATGAGAGAGTACGGTAAATATATATCGAGGAATATAATTTTCTCAAAATTGAAGAGGAAAAATAACTAGCTAGCATTAGATACTACAACATAACAATCAGAATGGTAATGATCATCTCATGCTAATTAAACCGTCCACTCAAAATCTATTAAAATAAAAAGAAAAGATTACAAAATGCAGAGAGGAATTTAGTAGGAACACTGGTAAAGGGGAAAAGTACATCATAAAAATTCAATGGTCAGAAATATCCTGTTAATCTTCCAATATTTGGTCCAAGAAGTACCTTCATTAATCTCATTTTGCGTGTAATGAAACACTCAAATTTTGTCTAGAAGAAAAACTAACGCCAATGTAGATACTCAAAATTAAAATAAAACGTGATCGGAATAAATAGAGGCTTTTTTGTCACCCCTAGCACACACGTGACTGGTCATCATCAAGCGTGTGTGAACGCAAGGACTTGATGACGTGTACTCATTCGAGCAATACCAAACACATCTAACGGTGTTGAGTCGGGATGTGAGATATTTTCGCCCATTCTTGAGGTGCTTTTTGGCAGCCATGGATCTGATGGGTCAAGTTGACGTGGAGCCGTGGGTTAAATATGGTATGCGCTTGACTTTGTCGTATATATAATCTGCATGCTGTATGCAATATTATTGTCCAAACTACTATTTATTGTCTGATGTATTAGGGCACGTAATAAACTCTTGTCACGACTTGTACAAGTACGAGAATTACACATATAACCCTCTAAGCTTCCCTTTATGTTCATGATCTTTAAACTTTAAATCGCTTAGTAGAGATGATAAAATTTCTTTTTCAATAACATTCTCATCCTTGCTAAATTGACAAGTGATTTTCTCTCTTCCCATTATATATAGTTAAAGAAATATATACCTTCTCCAGGACCATGATACCAGTTTAGTAGTGCTGTAAATTTTAAAAAAATTACTGTTAGTTGTGCTAAAAAAATAGCTGTTATAAAAAATAACTGAGTGTTTGGTAAACTGTAATTATACAAGTATTAATTCCAGAGGTATTATGAAAGTTTCATTAATTGTACTTCAAGGTGATTGCCGCACAATCTAAAAGTTAAAGTTGCCTTTGAACTGTTTCTGATTCTGACTGTAAGTTCTTCAAAAAATTCTTTAAGAATCACTTTTTATGGTTTTTACCAAACACAAATTTTAATTTTGGATGACTAGAGAATTAATTTTGAGCTTCAAGAATCACTACCAAACATACCCTATATTTAAATATAGCTTCTTAGTGAACAAAATTTTAAACAAAAAGATGGTACACATGATATGTTACTAAAAATTGCATGTCTTATAACTAAAAGCAAAGAAACACAACATGATGAGGTTAGTTTGGCCAAATTGCAATCCGTGCCACGTGGAGATTAATTAAGTAATAATGCTGAAACAAGGATTTCTTGAATGATTTCCCAAATCATTATATAAAGGAAGATGTGAAACCCCATATGTATCTATCTGTGTATACCTTGTGTGTGAAGACCCATAGTAGGTGAGACCTTCAGTAATACACCCCCAAACTTTGCAGTCACACCCAGAGAAGTTTAAAATCCATATCGATCGATTTCTTGATCACCATGGTAAGCAAGAGAAACCCAATTCCTCACCCATCTCTCTCTCCCTCTCTCTTGCATGCCCTTCATTTTTCAAATCATTTTAGTACTATTTTTTATATTAAAAAAGATTATGTACTCTCTGAAACGTCAAAACCTAACTGAAGACTATTTTGTTACTTGAAGATTCTCCATGCATCCCAGTAAGGTAGCTAGTTATATAGATATATAGATAAACCTTTAATCGCTAGCTATTTATACAGTTTTCACAGGCCAGTACTTTTTCTTCCTCAATTCGAGGGGGAAAGTTTCAATAGTATATGGGGCAACAAGAAAATCAAAGAGCTATAGCGAGGGGTTTTTTTTTTTTTTTTTTTTTTTT
>NW_010367943.1:483893-495110 GCF_000414095.1 Morus notabilis | reverse complement strand
TTTTTTTTTTTTAAAAGAAAATAAAGAAAGAGGGGGAGCCACTGGCATGACACCATATATCCCGTTCAATTTATTATATATATATATATATATATATATGTAAGTCGAGAGAGAGAGTCAGAAGAGAAACATTTAACAAACAAACCGAAAAGGCTTTACATGCTCAAGATAAAAATAAAATAAAAACACAAATTGGTTGAAGCAAGAAAATATACTATTCCACCAAAAAAAAAAAGAAAAAGAAAAAAAGCGAAAGAGGCATATCATTAGAACCCGTGAATGGAAAACCCAATATGAAAAATCCACGCAGGGAAAGTGAGTGGATGATCTCCTAAAAGCAACAATTAAACGTGGGGCGATGAATGCCACCATATATAAATCATAATAAGCACTATAAGATCGAACCCCAAAACCTCTTTCTAGGTATTTACTATTAATGAATTATGAGCACTTTTTGAAGTTGGTGAAATATCCATGCACAATATCAGCAAAAAGGCTTACAAATTAACTCAACATAAAAAAATAAGAATAAATGATATTAGCTAGGTTTTGAATTACATTTATATTCTACATATAGCACGAAACCTCTTTATCCTTAAAAGCCATATAATTAAATTAATTTTTTAGCTAGCTTGTAATACAGGTCAGTAAGGTATGTTCCACTTCCTTAGTTTCAAAATGTTTTACATGTATCTCATTTTATGGAAGAAATTTAACAAAGAAGTTAACGGACAGCTAATAACTTGTTAGACATAATGAAGAAAGTTACGTTAGGATATGTTCGGTAACAGTTGAAAAACAAATCAGCCAGGCGTTAGCTCGCATATATATATATATATATATATATATATAGACACACACACACAAACGTTTGTGTGAGAGAGAGACATAATCTCAAACCGACACTTGAAAAACAAATCAGACAGGCGTTAACGTTACACTCGCATACACACACACACACACACACACACACACACACAAGTGTGTGAGAGAGAGACATAATCTCAAACCGACACTTGAAAAATAAATCAGCCAGGCGTTAACGTTACACTCGCATATATATATATATATACATATATATATATACACACACACACGTGTGAGAGAGAGAGATAATCTCAAACCAGACTTTTATATAAAGTTCTAACGCATTAATACATGTAAAATATCAGAGAAGTATGTGTGTATACCTATTTAATTTGGAAAATCTAGGAGAAGAAATAAACCGGTTAATCGATCGTGTTCAGAGTAAGTTTATTATCAGTTTTTAATTTAGAAACATATTAGAGGTCAGTTGTAGTTTATTAGGAAGTAGTTTTACGGTTGACTTAGAGGCCACAAAGTTTCTAAATAAGGTATAGCGTGAGTGCAGAATATCAAGAAGATAAATAGTATACTTATCATTTCATCACGTGTAGACTGCAGCCATAATTATTCTGTAATTTGTGGTTATATAATTTTTGGGAATTTTTATAGTAAGAACTGTCAATTTTTTATTACTGATAAGAACTACTATTTTAACTATTAGATTACTTTATCAACAGCATAATTTATGAGTGTACATGTTAAAAAAATTACAACGCGATAGAAAACTCTTCTTATTCATATATTAAATTGTTCAAAAATATAATCCAATGCTAAAATAGCAATACCTATCAGTAGTGAAAAAGCATATTTTGTACTATAGATATTCTCTTTGTTGTTTATATCACACTTGTGGACCTATTAGGTCCTCCATAATATTGATACCTAAACTGTTCTTTCAATCTATCCTTCAAACTTAATATAATATTGGCATATTATCCTCTCTCTTTTTTTCACTCTCCCATATATCAAAAGGTGAAATAATTTTAAAATGACAATTTTCACGAGCCATCATACTTCAAAAATGGTTTAAGAAGACAACGTTGGTGCTTTATTTACTAAAACATTGATGTAGTAGAAATAAAGAGTTTAGGACACAATTTAATAAGAAAATATCGACATTGTTTTTGAATCCGTGTAGTTCCAATATAGTGCAATTTTGTTCTTTTTTTTTTTTTTTTAAAAAAAGCCTATTGGGTGGCCTTTATATTGTTGGAATTAAATAGAGAATTATCACTGAACTATAGAACCTAAGCAATTTTGTTCTTTTCCTTATCAAAGAAGTGTGTTGATTTCATATTGTATTTATATCATATAGCTTATTTTGTTTTAGTAATTTTTATAGCGCAGATGATTGGTAATCTAAGTAAGTGTCAACTTAATTAAGTACTTCCATGTTAACTATATGCTTAATTACTTCTTCCCCTCCCTATTTAGCAACAAAAATAATGGGAAAAAAAACGTGTAGTAAATTCTCTTCTCACAAATGTAGTCAATTACATTTCAACAGGATGAATGGGTGGTTTGCCGTGTCTTCCAAAAAAGCGCCGGTGCCAAAAAATACCCAACAAGCCAAGCAAGAACAGTTATAAACCCTTATGCCCTAGAAACAGGTCCAAGCATGCTTCCCTCCCCATTGATGCCACTCGGAGACCCCACACAGTTCCTCTTCGGCACCCGAAACAACTACGGCGCCGGCATCACAACCCCCGAACTGGCCGAGCTTTCTAGGGTTTTCCGGGCGGCGGCGGCTGCAGGTGGATCATCAACCACTACCATGATGAACCTCCCCATCCCTTCGCCGCAATTCAACTATCCGGCCGCCATGGCTGGAGGAGGAGCTCCAGGAGGATGCCTCTCGATTTCTGGGCTGAATTTGAACCTGGGCAGCCCACCCGTGCAGCCTGTTTTCCGCCCCCTGCAGCCGCCACCGCCGCCGATGAATTTGAATCAGCATCATGATCAGATTGCGGCTTCCATGATAAGTACTACTAGTGGTACTTCTTTTGCTCCGGATCAAAGTGGTAGTAGTACTGGCTATGGTACGGACATGCATAATGTCCCTAACAATAATGGACCCACCATTAGGCCATATATGAACGTGGATCACTGCATGGATCTTGATAACTACTGGCCTGCTTATTAGAATTTGAAGAAAGAGAAAAGGACAATAGTTACTATCAGCTATTATTAGTAGACAATTAATGCTTGTTGTTATGCTATATCTATAGGTAGGATATTTATATAGTTGAGTACTTCTGAAACCTTTGTTGAAGACTGCTTAATCACATTGGGAGGAGTTAATTATAAGGACATAAACAACGTGCCCAAAAATCAGGGTCTTTGCTAGTTCTTCGTTAATTAGAAGCATCTTCATTAACTCCTCTTATTGTTATCCTTTTTTTTTTTTTAATCTATGTTATATGATGAGTAGATGAGAAAAGTGTAAGCAATTACAATGCTTGAGCACATTTGCTATAAGTATGAGCTTTTCATTATCTTCTCTAGTATATTACGATATTATTTATTACATTATTATTCTTTTCATCATGGATTGAGAACTACTGTATAAGTGTGCAGTGAGGACGTACAATGTGAGCTCCGGGGTAGAGCTACACACGGCCGAGGATCCTAATTTTTTTTTCTTTTAATTTTGTTAAAAATTTATAGTTTGTCCTTTCTAATATGAAATGTACCCCGCCCCACCTTAAAATTTGTAGTTATTTGTCCGTCCTCAAATCACAATTATTTTTCTGGCTCCGCTCTTTTGTGAACTTGATTTTGCTTGAAAATCTCCTAAATAGGTATTGGGGACCAGACTGGCCCACAGTCTGTGGGCGATTTAACAATTAAAATTAACCTCATGCTTGATCGGCGCAATGTTAACGCCCATTAATATTCCTCATCAGATACGTCATGATGTGAATGACGACTAACGGGAAGCTACATGAAATTGGTCTCATAGCACAACTTAACTTATTGGGAGAAAGTGCAGCCACAAAGGAGATGAAAAATGTTGTGAATGCTTCAATGGGGAGGAATAAAAAAATTAGTAGTTTGATGAAAACCAACAATATCACGGAATAGTTAAAAAAAAAAAGCTTTTTCTACAGCGAGACCTCCTAAAAAAACTAACCGGTGGAACACCATGTTTTGACTATTAAATTACTTTTTTAACGGCTAAATTTATAGAGGGAACAGTTCTGTCCGGTGCATTGAAAAAAAAAAAGCTTTTTCTACAGCGAGACCTCCTAAAAAAACTAACCAGTGGAACACCATGTTTTGACTATTAAATTACTTTTTTAACGGCTAAATTTATAGAGGGAACAGTTCTGTCCGGTGCATTATAAATTTTTAATACGAACATATACAAATCTATCTATTAAAAATTTAATCCAATAATTAAAATAGAATGTTTCACTACTACTAATACCGTAGAGGCTCCTTTAGTTAAAAGTAAAAAGGAAGTTGATAAACCATGAACAGAAAAGAAAAAGTCTTATTCTCGTTGGGCTGGCAGGAACTTGGAATTTTAGTGATGGAAATAATTAAATAATCATATTGTTGTCACTTTGTAGTTTTGCAATTGGTTTTGGAAGGTTGTTTTGCTTAGGGTCTATCGGATTTATTAATTGCTTTGGCATAAAATTTATTTCTTTAATCATTATTATTATTATTACTACCAAAAAGTAATAAAAAAAGGATCACTTACAAATTAAATCGTAAAAGATCTAAAATTGAAAAAGTGTATAAAAAAAAAAGCTCAAAAAGGCTTACAAATTCAACACAATTAAAATGAAGGCATAAACTGGTTGCAGCTTCCACAAAAGGTAGAGGATGCCTCTAACCTCGTTGACACTGAGTTAATTAGTAGGTTTGAGTTTACTATAAAAGAGTTTGAGTCATAATCGAATTAACATGATTAACACGATTACTAAACGGGTTAGGTTAGGATTGACATGCTAACATAAAGTGCCTTGAATTAACATGATTAATTATTTGTGTCATTTGTAATCTAATAATATATGATATCATTTAAGTTTATATGATGTACTAAATACAAATTAAATGAATTTTAAAAGTGGTAGGTAAACTTCACTTGTTTTTTTTAAAAGAAAAGATAAATTGACAAATAAACCTATTAAACATGTCATGATTGTGATTAGAGGAAAAAATGTCATGATTGTGTTAAATAAGTTGTAGTTATATTAATTATTTATTTAATATATTAATTTAAACAGGTTGTGCTCGTTAATACGATTAACAAAATTAATAAACGGGTCATCATTTTTGGGTTAATATTTTTTATAAGTTTAATAAATGAGTCGTGTCTGATTGATTTTTTCTTACATGACTAATAAATATGTTGACATAAACACGATCCATTAACCCTAATTGTCACATGTTTAGAAAATTATAAATAATACAGGGCCTGTTTGTTTGCGTTTTCGTTTTCATTTTTCACGGTTTTCAAAGTAAAAAAATGAAAACGGGTGTTAAAAACGTGTTTGGTGCAATTTTTTTAAAAAAACAAAACCAAAAACGTTTTTGTCTTTTTGTGGAAATCAAAAAACGGAAAAAAGGTGTTTTCATTTTCTTGTTTTCGTTTTCTGTTTTCTGAAAAACGGATTTCACTTTTTTTTTTCATTTTCATTTTCTTCCCTCTTTTCTGAAACCGTTTTTGTATTATATATGTTTAATTAATATATTTATTTAATATATTATTATTTAATATATTTAATAATATTATTTATATAATATATTTAATAATATTATTTATTTAATATATTTAATATATTATTTATTTAATATATTTAATAATATTATTTATTTAATATATTATTACATGTTTTCAAAAATTAAACCACCAAACGCAGTTTCAGTTTTTTTTAAAACTGAAATCAATCTCTAAATAAAACTACCAAACGCATTTTTAGAAATAATTCAAAAATGAAACTAAAAACGTTTTCATTTTCATTTTCGTACAGAAAATAAAAACGTTTTGGAACCAATTCCAAACGCACCCACAGTGTCATCATTTTGTTAGTATTAAGGAGTATTTTAAACTAGGGTACAATGTATATGGTTCGGGGGCAAAACGAACTCTTTTCAAATTTAAAGGGTATACTGAACTTATAGGTACTAATTCAGAGGGCATTTTTTTCGCTAACTACCCTCTTGTAAATGAAGTCACACACCCATTAGTCATCCCTCACATCTCATCTCTTCGACGACCTACGTTATTTTTTTCACCGGCCGAAAATCTCACCGCCATGTTGCCGGAGAATCTCGCCGTTGTTCTACTGGAAAATATTTGTCGTAGTTTTGCGGAAAAATATCACTCCCTCTCGGTCTTCGAAGGTTCCTCTCCTTTGCCCCTATTTCCCACTTCGTGGGCGGTCACTTCCAGTTCCAATGATTTCCACCACCAACATTAAACAAAACCAAATTTTTTTTTTCTTCAACGGAATAAAATGTCAAAAGGCTTATCTACATACCAAAGTGGCAAAGTCGCTTGTCCAAGCTCAATCTCCATCCCGAAGCCCCTTGTCCTCACATATGCACGTATAGTACTTCTATGTTGTCCTCATCAGGTATTCTTCTATTTGTGATGGAGATCGACATTTCCAAGCCCACCATTTCTGGAGTAAATACCAATCAGATTGATAAATATGGCAAGTTGTTGGTGGAGCAGCATTATGGTTGCTTCTTTGTTTCTGACTTTTTTTGTCTGGTTTCTTTTCAAGGGGAAAAAAAAGAAAAAAGAAAAAAGAAGGAAGATTTGACTTCTTTTTCCAGAATGAAGTTGTTGTTGTGCTTTTGTTGTCTCTGTGTTTGGTACTTTTTTGGTTGTTTCTAATCGACACTGACCAAACAAAAGTAATATATATACACACACACATACATACACACATATACATTTATATATATATATATATATATATATATTAACGTTCTTTTCTTATTACATTCTTATCACTATTCGTATTCCACCACTTCAACCATTTGCACCCAAAGTTTATAAGGTTATTTTTAGGGCCGGTAATACGAGTCACGACACGATAATATGACTCGAAAACGACACAAATTTCGCGGGTTAGTGTTAAGAAAAAGAGATTCGGGTCAGAATTGGATATACTTGAAATTGACACGAAAAACACGGGTCAATTTCGGATTGAACCCGCCTAACCCGAACACGACACGAAACTCGTAAAAAAACTAAAAAATACATATATTTTTCATTACATATTTTTAATTTTATTATGAACTTGTGATATCATGATAGTTATACTCAAAATCTTATACTATTATTTACTTAATTTCAATGGATGTTACTCTATTGTAGTGTGTTATGAATTTTAAGTTATTTCTAATATGTAAAAAACTAAATAAATGTATACCATTTTCATGTCTATTTCGTGTCACGGGTCATTTCCGTATCGTGTCGTATCAACCAGTAAAGTGGTCGTGTTGCGATTTTTAAAAAATTTCATGTCACGAGTCGTATTCGGGTTGATTGTAAATTTAAAAAAAAAAGATCAAAACACGATACGAACACAACACGTGACACGAATTATCACCCCTAATTATTTCTTTGTAAAATTGCCTGACACTTTCTACAAATATCCTTTTAATTAATTAGTTATTTAACTAAAAAATATTAAAAATATCCTTTTAATTAATATAATTATTTAACTAAAAAGGTATTAACGCAAGAGATAAATATCCAAAATTCACACTTTAAGAAGTACATGTCTCATTTACCCTAAATTTAATGCAATTTATTTAAATTTTAATAATATTCCGGTACTTTTTTTTCCTTAATGGGTATCCCAACCCGAACCCCAATACGCGGGTATCAAGGGCAAAGATGAAGGCAGGGGCGGGGCGGGGGGCGGGGATGCATACCCGACCCTGTTCCGCCATATGCTCATCCCTAAAACTGACCCGGCAAGGCATGGCGGAGCAACTATTTGCGTATGTCCCAGTCTGGCTTTGCCGCTATTATAATTATCTCAAAATCATCTCTATCAAGACCAAAGAAAAAGGAGCACGAGAAGCAATGATCTTATAAGAAATATAATTACTCATTAAAAACGCAAACCCCACTTGTTCTGTATATATCTGTAAGAATAAAAATAAATAAAATTACACATTCTAACAACAAACTAAGAAAACTACTCATCACACACGAACTTAAAACAAAAAAAACCTCAGATGTCTAATTGCGTAGTGTGACAAACGTTTATCGACTTTTCTTCACAATGGGGGGAGAAAAAGTTAACAGAGGCTTAGAAGAGAACATTAGAGTTAATTTGCACGAAAACTACTAGCCTCAGAAAAACCCTTTGAATAGTGAGCACAGATCACCTGACAAAAATAGGGAAAATTCATAACTGGGCAAAATCCTGATAGAATCGACCATCGTACTCTTCATTAAAAATAAACAAACAAATAAGCAGGTATATAAAGTTCCACACTTGCCCACGAAAATATAACACCCCCAAACCCCACTCAATCTTATCTCGAGTTAACTAATTCGGCCTTTCTTAATGAGCTCTTTATCAACTACTAGTTTAGGCACGTGCGATGCACATATTGAGCTTTAATAGAAATTTTTATAATGTAAAATACAAACTAACAATAGGCACAAAAAAATAGGAAAAAGATTACTAAGAAATTCAAAAAGCGTATATATGCATAGCTGTTTAAGTGAAAAGCTAATATGTGATTAATACATTAAACATTCAAATTAAAAGATAATGAAATAAAAAAAATAAAAATAAGAGTGTCAAAACTTACAAAGAAAAAGGAAAAAATAAATAAATAAATAAGGCACCAAAAACATTTTGGACTACAATGAAATGAACAGTAGCGAAATATAACAGAATTAAAAGAAAAAATAAAGAAGTTGAAACTTAAAAAGGAAAAGGAAGAAAAAAATTAAAGCACCTAAAATTCACCAGTTTAGGGCAACCCTAAAATGATCATTAGCCACATACAACAAAATAAAAATAAAATAAAATAAAGAGTTAAAACCTGAGAAGGAAAACAAAAATAAAACACCTAAAACTCACTGTTTTAGAAACAATACCAACATATCCACTCTTTTATATATATTTAGATAGAATAGTATAGTATTGAACATTTAGGATAAGATCAGAATTTGATATTATAGATACACATATATATACTTATATATTTAGATAGAATAGGATAGGATTGAACATTTAGGATAAGATCAGAATTTGATATTATAGATACACATATATAAACACACGCATATTTATATCTGAAGTAGTGCGATGCACGTATCAATGTAGACTGAATTATATAAGATGTACATTATGAAAAAGAAAGAATGGAGTTAAAGTGGGTGTAAATGGAGTTAGAAAGAATGAAAAGAATAAAATTTAAAAAGGAAGGAAGGAGAAAAGGGTAAAGAGAAGAAAAAATGGGGTAAAACTGGAGTTAAAAATAATGAAAAGAAAAGAAAAAGGGCACCAAAGGGTGCGTAATGGACAACCATGGTGCGAACAGGGTGGCTCTTTCTGTTATACATGTAGGATAATAGAACATAAGCAGTCATAATCTCACCAAGAAAAGGAGTGAATCAATCACGTGCTTGTCTACTTGTCCGGATGTCCCCTCTTAGCTTTACGACGTCCATGGTTGGTATGGGTATTTCGAACAGGTTTCTTAGCCTTTTTGCTGCAGAGACAACAAACACAAAGTAAGCGAGTCGAAAACCTTGTGTATTTCTCCAAGAGGTAAGCAAAGAAACAAAAAAGGATGAACCACAAGTGAACAGATGGCCCTGCCCAAAACTTAATGGCCAATAGAAAAATTAAACGGTCTACTTAAGACTTACCAGAAAATGGATGAGAAAACTCTGAACAGAATGATGATGGGTAGTGCCAATAAAGCTGAGGCCTGTAACATTATGTTATTAATAAGTTACAATCAATTTAACAAAAACACCAAGGGCAACGGCGGAAAATAAGTAAACACGGGCTTATATGTAAAAACTATTAAACACATACCGCAAACCACACCAACTCTTTAGTAGCAAGAGGATTCGTCAGTTCGTGTTTTTTCAGTGTCTCTTTGACAGTTGTTTGAACCTTTGATAAGAAAGAGCACAGTGGAACAACAAAAACATTGAGATATATAAACGTGGGATTATGAACAGAAAACAGTAGAATCAGATCGTAATTTAACTAGATAGTTATGACTACAAAGCAGCAACAGATTCGTCAAAATAAATACTTTGTTTTGCACTACTAAGAAAACTACAACTCTGCAGCTAAGCTCAGTAATGAAACAGCTACAGAAAATAGAGACACAATTATTACAGCAACAGAGAATATATGGGGAAGAAAAAGAAAACTACTCTACCACAATTATTGATTTATGGGCAGTATTAGTGTTATAATATAACTAGTTTCTACAAAAACCTTGTTCAACATTAAAATTTTTTCTTTTTTCCATTCTCTCAAAGCTCAACTATTTTTTGAGTCACATTTCATTCAACGAAGAACTTATTAACTTCATCGAAGTGTCCAACTGTAGTATGATCTGCAAACTAGTTTGATTACTATTTTTTGAGTCATCTTTCATTCAACGAAGAATTTATTAACTTCATCGAACTATCCAACTGTAGTATGATCTGCAAACTAGTTTGATATTTTAACTACAAAATTGAACTTGAGGGCCAAAATACAACATAAATTGTGATCTAAAAACATTAACTGGACCAGCTAAATCATGCAGATTTCATATACTCTACCAACAGTCTACCAGAGAAATGAACAGAGAATATCTAATTACACTTAGTCCGCTGAGGTTCTGTGAAAGTAGGATCAAGACCTGTTCGTGGTATGTCGTCGCAGATAGTAGAAACTTTCCATAAGCACGAACTGCTTTCTTTGTGTACGGCTTCAAAGACTCGTGCACTTTTTCAACATGAGGTTTTGCTACAGTAGCAACCTGATCAATATATGGTTTGCTGTACTTTTTTGCTTCCTGTCACCAAGAAGACAGTTCTTTAAGATGCATGTTAAAAGCACAATTAAACACGAATGCAATATAATCAAAGAAATACCTGAAAATAGGGGTCAACGATTTCTTGCACTTTCGAAACATGTGGAGCTAACGCACTTTTTGAAGTCTGATACGCTTCAACAGTTTTTGTTCTGAGGGATTCTAGATGGGGCTCAGCAGATGTTCTTACCACCAACCACTGTTCCTTTATTGAGGGGATAACTTTCTGTACACATTAAGAAAACCACCACAAATTTAGTAAGACACCAAATGGACCCGCACCCCCCCTGCCCCCCCCCCGACAGTAGC
>NW_010367943.1:470010-483832 GCF_000414095.1 Morus notabilis | reverse complement strand
CCCTCCTATCTTTTAATTGTGACAAGCTGCCAACCAACCATAAAATTTTTTGGAAGTAAGTTTTACCGACCAAAATTTAGATCTTAAGTAGACACATGGTTAATAGCGTTGGAAAGAGTTTAATTTTCTAATATGTATGAAAACGACGACAATCGCTTCTAGAATTTCAAGACCACAGACAGAATAGTGAAAGTCATAATCTAAATGTTCTAAGCAAAAATGGTGGAGTAGGAACTTACAGTTTTAATTGTTTCCACATGAGGTTCGGCCCACTTTTCCGCTTGGGCTTTCTTCTCCAGGGCCTAAAAGAATAGGGAACATGATATTACCAAGTGATAAAGTCTCGTTACATTATAGACACTAAACCTAGAACCAACTAACAGACAACACTAGCAATCCAAATATTTTCAAGACATCATATAACAATTCCAACCAACCATGCAGCATCCAACAGTAATACCTTCTGAATCACTGTTTCCAGCGCTGGCTTTCCATGCAGCTTCCAGCAAGTTTCAGCATGAGACTGCAAGTTGATAATATTTTCAGAACATGCATGAAAAGACTCTTCTAGAAAATAACGAGCACTGGATTATGTCTACCTGACACTGAATCAAATGGACAGCAAGCCAAGGTGGAAGCCATGCACCATGTACCTGGTAATAAATCAAAATGTAAACTACTAAACTAGTGTCCTTGCACTAATATAAAGCTCCAGAGATAACAAATAATGTGAATGCCTGGGATGTAAAACATTTACGAGCATATAATCACAGTTACAGTTGGACCACATCTTGCTTTCCTAGAATATGACCATGTAGTGACATTTAAAGGGGATACACATTTAACACACCACATTTGTGATTCAACTCCATGGTGAAGACGTACAACACATAAATCAGCTCTTAAATTAAATCCATACGTCAGACAAGAAGTCATCTGATCAATAACCAATTTGTTATCAAAGAAACAACTTCAAAAGGTTCCAACCTCCGACGATACTAAATGCTCAAAGAAAAACTTTATTTCAAGGAAGAGGAGAGCAGAAAATGGAGAACATGACAACTAAGTCACTCTAACATATTACCTCCATCAACTCTTTTGCTTTTGAAGTAGCCTCATACTTCGCCTTCACCATTTCTTCCTGAAGAAAAAAGTAGAAAATAAAATGCATATAAGAATCATCACAAGCATCTAACAGAATTTGGCAGCAGGTGCTAAATTACCTCAGCCACTTTAAGAGCACGTTCAGTTTTACGAATCTTCATCTTTTGTTCATCATTAATCTTCCGGAGCTGCAACAGAAAGAAATGTCCATTATGTAAACCCAAGAGGAGTAAAATTTAAGTTGGAAGGTAATTATATCCAAATTGGAACAAGAAAGCACAACAGTGTATATTCTCATAGCTTCAAAGAATCTAAAGAAATATTGTAATCCAACTGAAAGGAAAATGCACTCTCAAATTTTACTTAACTCCGTAGTGGAAGAAAGATCAACAAGCACAATTATCTCTACTGTCCAGTGCCCATAAGCTATCAAAACCATTGCTATTCTTAATAAAGGTATCCAGCACACTTGAATAACAAAAAAAATTACATCCCAAATACAAGATTTACTTGAGGAAAACTAGGAAACCTACCTTCATTCTATTATCCACTAGATTAAAGCCATGGAAGTCTTGATTGCAATATTATAATCAGATTGATAATCTGAACAAAGGGGAATGCAATGACGGCAATGTTATTGTCCCACAGAATAAATGTCTTGTGTGGGTGGATATTAAATGAACAATAAGAAAGTCCAAGCCTACTCAGAATCCAATCTCATAAACAATGTTCACAGTACTTATGCAGCAAGTATTCTTGGTATTTCCTAGCATTATATAAAGTAAAGTTAAACTTAATTTAGACACAAAACATAACACTCATGGCCGGGACCAAAAAAATGTCAACAAAGGGAACAGAGGCAAAAAATCCCAACAGCACATATACTACCATAGATTACTACAAATCATTACCACAAAAATGATTCACAGAAAAACTACTAAAATATGGAAACTTAAGTTACAAATGTTCAAATAGAGAGTGCGTAAAATCCATATACTTGTTAAAGGCCGTATGCTTATAAATGCCATATCTTAAAAGGTATAAGGAAATCTACGGGTGCATAGACACATCTAAAGTCACAAAAAAACTCTTTCGCCCCTAACCAGATTCAAATAAGTAGCCATACATTCTCAATTGTTGAACCGAATTCCTTGATCTTCTTTTCCGCTTCATTTGCTCGAGCTTCCAAGGCCTCTTTCTCCTTCTTTTGTTCCTCCAATTCCTGTTTAAGTTTTTCAACCTGCATGGAAGATTAAGTTATACAAAGATGCAATGATATCACAGTGTACATAAGCCGTTCAAACCATAACTAACCTGTTTCTCTAATTCACCAGCACGTGCATGAGCCTTTCCAACCCGCTCCTCAACATCTAGCGATCCTTTTTTCTAAAAAGTAAAGTAGTAAATAATATGTTAAAATTCGAACGGACATAGTAAGATTTTTCTACCATTTTCACTAGTCAACAGAGGTGTGAAAAATGTGAAAGAATGACTGATAGAGTATTGATTTCAGAAACATTGATGTAAATCCCGAACCTGTAGAGACGCGATCTCGCTATGCAAGGATGAGATACTGTCCGACTTTTCTTGAATAATTTTTTCCTTCTGCGCTATTATACCTTCCTTCCCTTTCAATGCTTTAGTTTTCTCTTCAACTTGGGACTCTACATAATAAAAGAAATAAAAAGTGTCACAAACCAGGACAGCCCCTTAAACACAGTTCACTGTTTAGAAGCACCATTCACAACAAAACAAATAAATCGCTAATTGCTCTTTATTAACGATTCCAAGCCCCAGTTGCTCAAGACTATATATAGAACTCTCCAAAAGCTTGTTCACTTTCACAAATTACCATAATGCCCCCATACAACAGAATTCAGTATAATAATGAAAACAATACTGTTGCTAATTTTGCAATTCAAATTTTATAGATTCAATCGTGGTTATGATTCTTGACCAAAGTTTATAGGCTTTAGTGAACATAAAACAATCTCTCCTAATAGTCGAACAGAAACTACTCTGAACAACCACTAGTGATAACTAACAGTATTCCAATTCAATCCAAATTAAAAAACGAAAAAGAAAACAGAAAAAGAGAAAATTAATGGGGAAATCAGATCAGAACACTAAAATCCGCAGGTCCTTTTCTGTTCTGGCGAAAACTTATTCATACAATCATTTTATTTGACCGTACCAATCCAAGTTCTTTCTTTTTCACGGTGAACCAAAACCAAAATTCACTCAACAAAAAAAAACTTACTTCCTAGTTCCCAACACTAACAAAAGAAACAAATTTCTTTTTTCCCCTCTATCATAATTCTCCGTTTTCAAAATCAAATTCTGCGATTAAAATAAAAAAAAAAAAAGAAGTAAAATCACTCTCGAGCAGAGCGAAAGCGAAGCAATCGCATTGAGAAATCACTCCAAAAACTCAAACTCGACATCGCCAATCGAAAAATACCAACGAAAATCCAAATCTGAGAGCGTGAAACTGACCAAGGGCATGGATCTTAGACTTGAGTTGGTCCAACTCGATCTTGAGAGCGGAAGAATCGGAGCCGTCGGATCCAACGACTCCAGCAACCTCGGTTTCTCCTCCGGTCGAAACGTCAGCCCTAACGCAGGCCCAGACTAGGGCAAAGAAGAGCGATAAAATCAGGAGCTTTTTGGCCGCCATGGAACATGCAGTTGAAGAACAGCCAACAAAACTCAGACTCCAGGTAGAGAGAGATAGAGAGAGAGAGATTCAGACGATATAGAGAGAGAAAAGAGAGAGGTTTGTGAGTTTCCCTCTGTGTTTTATAATTACTTCTTTCGACTGAACGCGGAAATTATCGGTTTTTTTTTTCTTTTTTTTTTTTATGTAGGAGATCTATTGCTTTCCCCACCGGTGAAAAGAAAATCGATAATCGATAAATAAAAAAGAGTTTTTCTTTTGTACGAAGAGAGTGAAAAAGTTTTCTAAAAGAAACGTGGTCGTAGCCCCTACTTTGTATTAGCGAAATTTCTTATGGTATAACAGTTATTATTTTAAAAATTAAATTTTATTTTAAATATATAATAATAAACGATTTTTGTACACATCTGATATGAATATATGAATATTGTTGAAATGCATATTAATAAACGGTTATCGTTTTTAATATATAGTAATTTTTACTATTAATATCAATCATTCTATTCTATCATAATAATTGTTTTTTTCTTTTTATTAATCAACTGTTGTTTTTAAATATGAAAATATTCATGTGAATGATTATATATGTCATGGATTTTTTTTCATAAGCACATCCATACATGAACATTTATATGGAGCAGATGTCAATCATGACATGAGATTAGAGACTTCTTAATCTAGAAAGAACATTAACATGATAGATAAGCATGTGTTGTTTACCGGAACAACAACTTAAACGCCACAATAAATAGATTACAACGACTTAAATGCAGTCAATCACGGTACAAATTTGTGATTCTAGTGGAATTCTCAAAATAGATAGTCTATTAAATAATAAAAAAACTTTAGATAGGTTGATCACGAGAAAAAAAAAATCAATGAGAATTATCTACTCATATATATATATATATATATATATATTATGCCTTTTAATATTATCTTATTTAGGGTCTTTACAATATTATTATATAATTATTCATAACAAATGTATATGATAATCGTTTATTATCGCATGCTTAACAAAATAATAATTGTTGTGATTCAAAATAAGAGAATTAAGCTAGTTTTTTAGCTAATTAAGATGTGAGAAATTTTTCTCACAAAAGTGTTGCTCGTCTATAAAAGGCCAAAAGAAAAAAGAGAGAAAAAAAAAAAGGAATATGCATGTGATAAGCTTTTTTTTTTTTTTTTTTTACTTATGGGTAAAAGCTTTTTATTTTCTTTATTTTTCTTTTAGGAATTAAGACAACATTCTCATTTAACTATGTTTTGTATAATATTACCCCAAGAATCGGTCTGACTTTTAAAAAAAAAATCAAAAAAATTGAAATAATCTTAAGAGTATTTTGTCCTTAAATAGAGAGTTTTATCCTGATGTCACGTAGAATTTCAATAATAAAAACAAAAATTCTATAGTGAGAATTTTGAATTGGTCTTTTGTTGATATGTCACGTTATAAATTTGTTAAGCTAAAAAGTATATAAGTCACTAATTGAGTTTCATAGTAATATGTGATCCAAAACTTCAAGATGTTAATATATAAAGTTGTTATTATTTGATAAGAATATTTTCTATATTTTTTGTTCGTTTTAATAAAAGAAAATAATGTGAAAAGGACTCTTTTTGTAACAAATTATTCGTTTCAATAAAGTTTATGCGCGTAATTATAACGAAATTACTAACAAAAAGAAAAAGAATGTAAAAAAAAAAAAAATCGAGGTTCATAATTTCGAACAGTACGTGGCGATTTGAGGAGCGCGTGGCAATATTTGATATGGACCGGCAAATAAAATCTGTCGTCGTTTCCTGGTGTGGCAATATTAGATGTGGCCCGGTGTGGTTCACAAAACTAGGTAGCTGGGGGTTGGTGATGAGCTTCAGAGTAGCCGCAAAAGAAGGTAAGAAATTATAAATTTAAAAGAAAAAAAGAAAGAAAGAAAAAAGTGATTAGTGATTAATATTTTAGCTTGACAAAAAGACGAAAGCGCTCAAAGCAAAAACATTGAAGAAATAAGAAATTAAGGTCAAAACGGTAAAAATAAAAGTCAGGAAATACACACAAAATATGTGTTTGGAATTCGTTTTAAAATAATTTTATTTTTTGTATGAAAATAGAAATGAAAATTTTTTTAATCTTAGACATAAATTATTTTTAAAAATGTGTTTAGTAGTTTTATCAAGAGATTATTTTCAGCATAAAAAAACCTATTAATGTCTTTCTCTACTCGAGAGAATAGAAAATGAAAAAGAACTAAAAGTCATTTCTCATTTCTCTCTTATTTTATACTAAATTAAAAAATTATTTTTATTTCTGTTTTTTGTCTTTAATTATGTCAAACGCCGTTTTGTAATCGTTTTTATTTTTTCTCTTCTCAATAAACGTGAAAAATAAAAACAATAATAATTCTAAATACGACATGAATTTTCTAAAAACCAAAAGAGAATAAAGATCGGACACTATTCAAAGAAAAGTAAATCATTTATTCTCTAGCTACGTGTGCATGTGAGATGTGTGTTCATTGCTAATCAAAGATCATGTGATACGTGTTTGATATGAAAAACCAGATTGATAAGTCGAAAGTTTAGATTAAATAGGAATTGTTGTTTCAATCGTTAGATTAAGTTTTCAATGATCTAATGTATGACTGAAATAATTATGTGTCGCGCATTATAAAATTTTAATATGAACACTCAAGTATCAGATGGTTAAAATTTAATCTCATAATTAAAACAATGATTCTTGCTGGTAGTTAAAAGGGACAAATTATACCGTAAAAATTCTCATATTTTTAAAAGTAAAAATATTTATGTTTACATTTTTTAACATGTATTTTAGGATAACTTTTTGATATGGTATAGAAAAATATTATATCAATTGGACATAGTGTCACGACCCACCGTCAACCACCTGTTATGCTAGGCCGGCGATAAATCATGATAGGAAAACATAATATACGTACATACATATCATACTATATTTGTGGATCTTTATTTTTTTTTCATACAAACACACACACATATATAACATAGTCATAATAATGCATAATATTTAAACTTTTAAAAGCTTACAAATCTTTAATCAAAACACAAAAATTCTAAAACTTAAAAGGAAAAAGGTGCATGAAAGGGTTTTTTTTTAATTAAAAACATAATTTTGCGGAAATCGTATTAAAACCATAAGGTCAATTCTCAAAAACCAATATCAAAGTTTGGCCACTACAAGTCTTATCTCATATTGCGCATTCACTTCAATTCGCTTTCCCGATCACAAAGCTTCTATCTTGACATTTTTCTTTCTTTTTTTCTGCAACACGAGGAATCCTAGTGAGCTAGAAAGCTCATTAAACGAGTAGACTAACTACTTTAAATATAGATGCAATACAACACAATAATTCCTCATAATATGACCGTAATTTTCTTAAAAGAAAATCCATCAAACTAAAATATTTAATTAAAATCCTTAAATCTTATAGATATAATTTCTTTAAAAAAATCAAAAGAACACAACCTCATACGTGAGCTTTCCTTATCCTTCAACATTGCCAAAAATATAATCTAGCATGAATAGTTGAATTTTTAACTAAACCAACCAAAATCTTTGTTTTGTCAAACTTTCCGTCATCGAAATTAACCATTCGTCATCAAGTATGACACTCAAATTACATACATATTTACAGATATTTAAATAACTATAAGCTTAATTTTTAACCATAAAAATTCATATATTTAACCGGTCGTTAATATCAAAGTATCAACTCCATATCTAATAGTACAAATGTTGACCATATAGCAACTTTTATCAAGAAATAGATTCGTCGACTCCTACGAAAATATTAATAATATATTATAGGTAGATCGAATGAGATAAAACAATATATAAAATAACCGAAAAAAATAGAAACTTCACAATTGGTCACAAAAACTTACTCATGATCATTTTATCAAACATACGGCAAGCAAACTTCAAACAACTAGAAAATAAGCTTAATGATCATCAAAAATTAAACTCCATTATCAATATACGCAATCTAACTCAGTCCCATGGGTTTTTAAAGATTGAGGACTCTCACCCTTAAAGAAACAACAAAGTTTGGCTTCATTTTGATGATGAACTCGTGGATTAGATTGAAAAAATGTGTTTGGCTTGAATGGTATATTTGGAGGTGTTAGATACCATGCATAATCATTAAAAAACGGATTAGAACTCACCCAACAAAAGAAATTGATCAATGAATAAGTATTGAAGAGGAAAACTTACCAAAATCAATTTACAAACATTTATTATCGGATAGGGGCTTGAACCCAATTTTTGAGAGCTTTCTAGGGCTAAAAAATTATCTCCAACTTAAGGAAATCAAGGGGAGGGTGTTTGTACTATGAGTTGGGAGAAAGATTTTGATGGAATATTAGAGTTTTGAATGTATTTGGTGGGTTTTCTATGGCTCTTCTACACAGTTACGTGATTTTTTATTTTTCTGAGAAAGAGAGTAAGGGTGAGAGCGTGAAAGAGAGGAAGGAGAGATATGTTTTGAAATAATCGATATACTCTCTTTTTTTAGTATTTAATTTTTTTTTAACACAATTAAAATTTTATTGGTTGTGGTGTATAGTGACTCCCAAACAACCAATCAAAAACTTTTGAAAACTCCATCAGCTTTTATGTTTTAACCCACACATTCTTTGCAATCACATTTTGGGTCTCATATTTTCAAAAAATTTTGTTTCCATTCTGTATTTTGCCAAATTTGTAAATATGGCCCTGAAATGGAATGTTTATAAAAATTACACTCTTAACTAATTTTGATACTCCGATTAAGAATCCAATATTATAAATTTCATTCAGAATTAATTTACTAATTTTGCTCCAATTAACATTTTTCGAGAAAAATTACCCTCAGACGATAATTTCGGCAGATGACGCATGAGTTTATGATATCTAAATCCCCTTAATTGTCATGAGAAAATCATAAAACACATAACAATCACAGAGTTCACAACAAGATGTCATAAAAATCTATGATAAAATTTTGAGTGTTACACATAATTTCAATCGTTGGATTTAAAAAAAGTCTTATTAAGCTATTAGTTTTTTTTTTTTTTTAACTTTAATCTATATATATGAAGTGTCAATCCTTGCTATTGTTTACACATTTTTCAACCAAAACGGTGTTGTTTTGGTTGAAAACGCTACAGCAGTAAACAATACCCGCATTGCTACAGTAGTTTTTTTTTTTGCTCCCCAAGTTTTGTTCTCCTTTCATTTTAGTCCCCCCCCCCCCCCCCCCCCCTTTTTTTTTTCCCCCCAATTTTTTATCTACTTGTCATAAAATTTAATTTTTTAAATTTTAATTTCTTTTTAGACTTTTATATGTTTTTTAATAACACAGTAATTTAAATTTAATACACGATTACTCTATACATGCATAACATGTGTTCTTCAACTAGTATGATATAGATATTTGATATTATTAACTATATTTTAACGGTACAACTGTTTTCGTACCTTATTAGTTATTACAGAGTTCTCTTTAGTCTTGAAGGGCGTCAGTTTTAATATTTGAATAGATCTATTTTTCACAATATATCTAAAAATATGTTTGGTAGGTTATTAGATAATTTTGAGATTTTACAAGAAAAAGATACTTTATACCACATTTGATGTTCTTTTCCTTATGCACGTCAAGAAGTTAAGGATTAAGGATTAAGGATTAAAGTCACGTTTGGGTGGAAATTCATCTCTAGAGGTATTACAAACTCGAATCAACGAAGTGAACAAACCATTCATTTTCTTATTTTCGACTCCTAACAATTTTTGTAAACAGTATAATGACATCCTTAACCGCTTGCTGGTTTTATTTTTTATTTTAATAAAATGCGAGCCATAATTCATATAATGGCATTCTTAAATTCCTTCACTTCATTTCAATATATCTCCTCAATTTAAAAAAAAAAATGAAATTGATAACGTATGTAAAATTTGATAAAAACATAACTGTCCAAAACAAATAGCATCCTAGTTTTTTTTTTTTTTTTTTTTTCCCTAAACCATAAATCTCCATCTATTTAATCTCACTTGAAAATGTACTTTGGTGTACTTTTTTTTTGGTGTACTTTTAGATTGATAAAAATTGGATGCTACTTCCACTGGAGTTATGTAGTAGGGTATACTTATTTGACTTTAAAAGTCATTATAGCACTTTATTATTTTTGTTTTAAGGCCTCGTAGCATTGTGGTTTAAAGTACTTTGTTGTTCTTTTAGATCAATGGAAAACCTTTGTGTGTGTGTGTGTGTGTAAGAAGGTCAAGGGAAAAACTTGATAAAATTGGAGATTAATATCGTGGGAATCAATAGTAGGGGAATACTTATTTGACCTTAAAAATCATTTTGACTTAATACCAGAAGAGCAAATCGACAAATCAAGCGACAAATGCTTCACCTTTGCATTCATCCAAGAAAAACTTTACGCTTTGAATTTATATCTTTGAATGATTAAATAATTATTTCTACTTTGGAATTATACAGAACTTTGTGGCCAAATTTCTCCATATACATGCCAAGTAGCACAAATAATTTTTTAAAACGTGTTGCAATCATTCTAATACAATAAATTTGATTTTTGTTGGTGTTTTTAAGAAAACTTGTCACGTCTTTACTATTTTGTTAACAAAAACTACTGAGAATAAATATATATATTTTGTGTCATGACACTTAAAACTAAGAAATTATGCGTCATGATATGTGTTTATCATTTTGTTAAAGTTTTCTTTGACCAATTACCATATAATCAGTTTTTTTTTTTTTTTTTCAAGTCAACAATAGTTTTTTTTTTTCAGTCAACAATAGTTTTTTTTTTTTTTGGTTTGCTAAAAAAATAACAGATGTATTTAAACTAAACATGCTGTATTTAAACTACAACATGTAGGGAATGAAATATGAAATTACCATTAAATTATACATGCAATCATGAAGTCAAGAGTAGTTGAGTAGCTATAAATATTTGGTACTTTCTTATTTTTGCAAAATTACGTTAGAATGACAATTTTCTTTAAACTATTCAATGCAGTACCTGAAAGCATTTGACTTTTGAAGTTATAAGAAATTAAGAATCATTGTATAGATTTGATCAAAATTTCTTAGGGCGATTAACGCATAAATAAAAATATAAAACTATTAAGACAGTAGTTTCTCTCTTTCCATACCTTTGATTAATGAATTAAGATTTCACGTGAAAAGCGCCAGACAATGTTTGGTAAAATTATATTTGGATCACCTGTTTAATTTTTGTGTCTCAAATAGTATCTAATTAATCACATTATGTCATTAAAATAAAAAATTAGTAGCCCATTTTTATGGAATTACTAGCCCATTTTCACTAATACTAATAAAAAAAATATTACCATAAAAATATGAAAAATATATGCCAATTTTTGCTGAAAAAAAATATATGCCAAAGGGAAAAAAGTGTCAGTTAACTGAGTTGTATTAAAATTAACCTAGCCTTAATCCATAAATTATTTATCTTATTTGCGTAATTCAGTAATAAAAAACAAAAAAGAAATGTTTTTCCTAACCTTTTCCATTGGAAATGAGAGACGCAAATCGGCATCGCATATACGTAGGTGAAAGTGGAGGTATGTGGAAGTACATTAGGCGTTGATTTAAAATCAATAATTCACTGTTTTTTTCTCCCATCTATCATGCGATCCAATAATTTCCTCCTCTGTTTTAGCGGAAGATTTAATCCAATAATTACTCTTTTTCTGAATCATAGCTTTTATTGAAAAGCCTTCTTGGTTGGCTTTTCAATAAATGTTTTGAATCAATAAAATAAACCCAGCAACTAATTATTGAAAATCCAATAATTATTTTGACTACCATACATCATGATCAAATATAATTCTCTGTCAACATGAAATCAATGATGAGTAAATTTCAATCATATAAAGATTTATACCACTCCAATAAGAGAGTTTAGATCATTTCCAATACAAATGTCCATGCCAATATCACATTTAATGCCAAATGACGTTTTTGATATAGTATTCTATTTTGTAATCTAATACCAATGCTATTTTAAATGTTGTATATATTTGTTGTGATAAATATTAAAATTTAAAACTTGTGAAAATAAACTTTTTAATTTTAGAATTAAAACAATTTAAAAATGACATTGTTGTAAAGATTAAATGAAAAAGTGAATTTATCGATCAATAATGAAATACAAATATTTTGGCATAATATGATGTCGAATTTGACACCAAGTACAATATTTGTCAAGTTTAGCACTAAAAATAACATTACATTGGAGAGTGATTTTCATATTCAAATACTAAAATTTGACATTGGCAACTAATTTGGTGCTATATTAGAATAATAAGTTGCATTGTTGCACCTTAAACTATTCTTTTTTGCATAAGATATTCTAAACTTTCAATTTTTAAAAAATACCTTATAACTTTAAAGTCAATAGCAATTAAGATCTAATAGTTAAGGAACATGAAAGATAATGATCATCCTTTTTCAAATCATATAACGTCTAAATCTTGTATTTTAGACAGTCAATTTGATAACATCATAATCATAATTATAGGACTTCAATTACAATTAACTTTAAAGTTTAAGGTGTATTTTGCTAAACTTAAAATTTGAGATTAATTATATAAAAAAAGAATAGTAAAGTGTAACAGTATAATTTACTCAAATTAAAAATGCTTTTAAATTATTGTCATTATAAAGCTCAATCAAAGATCAACAAAATGGGGTTGTCGAAGTTGCTACCTAGTAATCTACTAGGTTAATATTGGTAATCTGTCGGGTGTTACTAGAATTAACAATCACCATCGGCCACTACCGATTGAAGTAACATTTAGAGAAAATTTAAAGTTTAACTATTATTTTTTTTAACTCTATTATTTATGCCACTGCATAAAATTTTGATGCAACTATGGAAAATACGAAAAGATAGTAACCTGTAAATTACGAAAGATATTCGACAAGTTATTAAAATAACTAGCAGTTTTTGAAAATATAACATGCAGGTTATGAAAACATAACCTGTAAGTTATTAGTGACATAAGATAAATTTAACAAGGTAAAAAAAATAGTGTCAATTTATTAATGGCATTTTTAAAAATTCCCCTAACCATTATATAAATAACCCTTACCGAATACCAATGACTAGAGTAATCTACTTAACCAACATCAATAATCGACGAGATTATGTTGACATTTCAATACAGATCAACAGTCGTCTATCGCATTGGTCGCTTGAGTAATCTGGTAGATTAACACTAGTAATCTACAGGACTAATTTCCAAAAACAAAACATATCACATGTCTTCTCTAGCATCGGGTGCAGGTGCTAAAGTGTAATTTGGTCGATTAGATTAGATTATTTTTTTTTGGCGACAGGAAAGCTGAAGAAGGGAAGAGACACGGGAGAGAAAGGGAGTTAGGTTAGGGTTCGGATTAAGGTTGGGAAATTTTTTTATTTAATTTGGGATAGTTTGGTAATTTAAATTTTCTTTTACTTCTTACTAAATAGCATAAGAGTGCGCTACAACCAGAGATAAAAGGAAGTACGGAGTGGATGAATAACGCCTATCTATTGTTGAATTAGAGAGGAAAGAAGGGTAATTGATATAGAACGAGGGAGTCTTCTTTCGGAATTACTAACTTTTATGGTTCGTTTAGTTGGTGTATTCGTCTCATGATTTGAATTATAATTCGTAGTTCGTTACAGTATTTTTTCTTATAAAAAATACACGTAAATCGAGAATGATTCAAAATCATAATTCTAAATCTATAAACTAAAAGTCCACGTTATGCACCTAATAGAAGGATTCAAAAAATCCATTAATACAAGTTAAAAAACAATTGTACAAAAAAAAAGGGTAATTGACACGGATGATCCTTAACTTCTTTAGTGTGTGATAGTTTGATCATTATTCTTTTAATTTTGACAAAAGATTCCCAAACTCTCAAAACATTAGCAATCAAGCCCTTTTCATCAAAATCCGTTAAGTTTTTAACACTCTTT
>NW_010367943.1:422745-469979 GCF_000414095.1 Morus notabilis | reverse complement strand
AAAGTCGTCATGTGCTCTTTTTTTAGCGAGAAGACCAAAACACCCTCAAAAAGAGAATTTTTTTTTAAAAAAAAAAAACCACAAACCTGAAAAAAAAAAAAAACCAAGAAAAAAACAAAACCAAACTCTTCCATCATCAACATTACTGGACAAAACCAAACTTTTTGCTATGTTCAATCTTTGATTTAAAAAAGCAGATATAAAACATGCAATATGGTAATTAGACAAATAATTAATATATGTTCTTTCAACTCCCCAGCTTCCTACTAAACGAATATGAAATAACATCCTACAAAAAAAAAATTATTTGTAATGCTCTCCATTCTTTAAACATATATACAAGGTATGCAACCAAAATTACTCATGGCTTAGCTAGAAGAGAGAGGGAGAGCACCAAGACAATGAACTTATTACTAATTTTAATTTATCTCAACGTCATATCTGTCTATTATCTATTAAAAAGAGGAAAAAACTTTAAAATATTTCCTAAATATTTTAGAATAATATATATGTCCTGACTTTTGATTAATATAAAAAAGTATTTGTCATGTTTTTAAAGGAATAAAAAAGTACTAACATTAAATTTGATCACGTAGAAAACTTGGGGTTGTTTTTTTATAATTTTGAGTTAAGGTGATTTGAGTGATGATTTTGAGTTGAGTTTGAGTTATAACTTGAGTTGAAGTTGTAAGTTGAGTTTGTGTTTCTATGTGCACATTTGAGTTATGATTTAAATTGAGAATCTTTTTGAGTTTGTGTTTGAGTTAGTCAAAACTTAAATTTGTATTTAGATAGTATTTTAAAAAAACTCAATGGTGATGAAAAATTTTAATAGTGTATATGGGTGGAGTTTTATTCGTATTTTCGTTGTGAATGCATAGAAAAAAAAATCATCTCAATCAGAATTAAAACGAAAAAGTTATGACATTTTTAAAAATAGAAAAAATATTGTTCATTAATTTGAGTTCGAGTTTCTGAACTTGAGTTGAAGGGAAAACTTGAACTCGAATTTAGCCCTAAACTCGAGTTCAAATTTTAGTTCACACTTAAATTTTATAAAAGAACATAAACTTAAATAAAATTATAACTTGAGTTCAAAATTTTTCTGAGTTTTATTACAAAAGAATAATCCCTAATCTTTGGGCTGAGAGCTAGGGCTGTAAGAAATCACCCCGAACCCGGCCGAGCCGAGCCGACCCTACTCAAAAATCACGGGTTTCTAATTTTTTATTTAATTTTTGGTTTTAATTATGCCTAACCTGCACTGCGCGGGTAGGGGCGCGGGGTGGGGTTACATGAACCTGAGGTAACCCTACCCGGCCGAACATGTTCAAAGTAGGTAAAACAATGTCCAACACTTCAAATTCTTACTTTCATAAGTTTATGGACTTTATACTTTTAAACTGTTAACTTATTTATGTTTTGGATTCACGGTTTGTGTAAAAAATGCTTGTATGCCATAGTTGTTGAATTAGGACATTTTTTATTTATATTGGAAGTGTTTAACTTTAAAGTGAGTGTTTTAATTCTTCACCTTGTATTATGCCGCAATTTTGTTGCGTAATTATTTACTACAATAGTATTTGCATATATCATTTATTGCTCATTTACTATAATAGTATTTTATCATTTAGTTGCATATAAGAGCCTCTTAAATTAAAATTAGTTTTTACCAACTCGATCCTACCCGAGGTCACCCGAAAGGTTGCGGGTTTGTAGACTTAAGAGAGTGTTGCGGCCCAAAATTTTCTCAACCCGCACTGGTCGGGTAGGCTCAATTTTTCGGCTCAACCCTATCCTACTCGGCCGATTTAAACCTCTACTAAGAGCCCAACAGAACTTCAACCATCACACTTCCTTTAAATATCTTTTCTTTTTTCTTCCAGACCGACGTTAATAAATGCGTAGTTTTATTAGAGCCTAAAAAATCACTCTTTTGTTTAATTTTTGAAAACTGATAGAATGTTAAAATAAGATTATTTTGTTTGAAAGAGGTACATAAAAATTACTTTCTTAGCTCATAACACCTAAAGCTTTCTTTTATTATTCATAAAGTGTTTCAACTCTCTAGAAAAACTTTCGATCAAAACCACAAAATAAGAATTTTTAGAAAAAAAACTCCTTTGAATATTCTGTTTAAAACTATAGCAGAGTTTAATAAGGGTTCGTTTAGTTCGTTAATTCGAGTTGAGATGTAATTTTATATGAGTCTTTTTGCTATAGTAAAAAAGTTAGATGTGATTGTTTATGAGAGTTTTTTACTGTAATAAAACTCAAATTTCTCTTGTTGAGACAAAAGTCCTCAAACTAAGAGAACTTTGTAAAGAGTTTGGCCAGCAATAAAAGTATGAGTTTCTAAATTCCCTTTTTCTTCCTCTCTGAAATTCTAAGTTCCATTCCTTATATCATAACTGTTCTTTTCTTAACTAGTATGCTCCGTGCTTGCCTCTAGTAGATGATCATGCACATCAGAAAATTTAAGCCTTAGATCTTTACTACGATCTCCATGATCATGAGTGATGAACACCTGTAGCACTAATGCTATGTTTGGTAGGAAGGAAAGAAAATAGGATAGAAAGGAAATGTGAAAGTGATGGAAAATAGTAATGATGAAAATGAAAATGATTTTCTTTTATGTTGTTTGGTATGAGAAGATGAAAAGAAAATGAGTTTACTTTCACTTGTTTGGTATTGGAAGTTAAATTAGGAGGAAAGAAAAAATCTTACTCGTAAATTACTTTTATACCCTTAAATTTTTTGCTTGGATGTTGATGGAGAAAAGGGTAATTTAGTAACTTTGCTCACTTTAATGAGTTGTCCCCATTTTTCATCTCATTTTCTACCCACTTGTGAAAAGAAAAAAAATGGTAGGACCCACATGTATTATTTTTCACTCAATTTTCTCTTCCTTTCTCTTTTCTCTCCTACTAAACAACCTATATTTTCATTTTTCCTTCCAAAATTCCTCCACCTTCTTCCTTCCTTCTACTTTTTTTTCCTACCAAACATACTATAAAAGTCAAAAATCAAGGTGGACGCATGAAATAAACGGGGCCTGAAACATTACGAATTTCATTCCAACATTTTCTATTGATTAGTAGGAATTAAGAAAATGAAATGAAGTGGAAGTTGAACTCACTTTCATAAGTTTGACCCGGTGGGAGTTTGGAAAAGTAAAAGTAGGTGAGCTAAAGGCCGTTTTATCGCTTCACATTTCCCTCCACCACCCAAACATTAACGTCTTCTGCCTCATCCTTGCCTTCTATTTCTGCGAAATTCCCCTCACCTTTACTTTTCTTGCGTAAGTGAAAAACAAAAAAAACCCAAAACCAATGAATAAAAAGTAAACAAATAAAGAAAAAAAATCCTTGTTTGCCTTTATTAGTTTTCTTTCCAAACGAATAAAGAAAAATCCGAACGAATAAAGAAAAGTCCTTGTTTGCTTTGTTTCCAAACGCGTAACATTTTTATTTTTGTCCTCTTCAAAAAAAAAAAAAAAATCTTGCTTCAGTTTATTCACGGACCTAAACCAAAAGTAATTGACAATACTAATACTATTTTATTATTATTTTGTTTAGTCTTCTTCTTCTGGAAGGTAAACGACACCAGATTCTGATCGTTTTAAGAAGGTGCAAATTCCTTCGTTCATTTCTCCAAAATTCTTTTCTCCTCTGTTCCTCTCTCTGTCTCTCTCTCTTCCGAAGATTGAACTTCAGGTTTGAAATTTGTTCTTTGATTTTTCCTGAATTGCGTTTTCTTCCTTTAATTTTCGCTATTGTCTCAGATTAAATTCGATAAATTCGAATGCGATTCCTCTTACGCGTTAATCTTATAAATGCGTCAAATTGACGAGTTTCCTTTGAGCTCGGATCAATATTGCTTCAATTTGTTGTTCATTTGCTTATGAGAAGTAATTTGATCATTTGTTTGTGAGAAGCAATTTGATTATTGGATTACCAGAAGTGATTTTAGTCATAATTGTTGCTAATCATCAGTTTAGAGGTATTAAGTTTATTAATTTCAACAATTCTATAATGCATATCTGTAATTTAATGCAGTTTTTCACTTTTCTTCTCTTCATTTCCATTTTCTCGAGAAGAAGACTCAGGTCAACATTTCTTAGAGATTTTAGTAAGCTTGACTTTGGAAATATAGTTGAATATATACGATCAATTGTCAAGAAACGGGCCTTAATTGTGCGTTGGCAACCTGTAATTATTGAAGCCAGTTTATGATAAAAAAAAATTTGAAAAAAAAAAAAAAAAAACTTAAGCTGGTTAAGCTATTAGACAAGATCATTGTAGGAGTAAATATCATTTTCTACTTTTATGACTAGTTATATATGTATTATATTTTTTTGGGCTATTATAGGCATTTGCAATGATGTAGTAGCAACTTTTGTGGCTAGTTATTTATTTAATTATTATTATTTATTAATTATTAGCATTGGTAACCTGTTATTATGGAACTGATGTGGGATCTAATAGCCTATGCACCTAACCGGTCACGTTTGCTGAATTGATTCCCTTATTTTTAAGTTTCCTATTCCTTTTAGTTGCTGATCTTCTTAATTACCTATTTACTAGTGACCCAAATTCTCTTGTTTCTTTTTCTTGTCGATGTCTATATAATAGATTCAACTACTATATTTTCTTTGCTACAAATCTAATCAATAATATTTTCTGAAGTTTATTTAGTTTTCTTTTAGTTTTTCCTGTTTAATCAAGGACCCAATTCTGCTGCACCAGGAACACTAGTTGATGGTTTTTTCAGAAAATAAAAGCTGAAGCTGTCTATAGCTACTAATTTCCACTTATGTGACTTGTTATGTATGATTTTTGCATCTTCTTCCATGTAGTCTTTGTTGTGCCGTTTCCGACTAGGCTGCTGTGATGGGGTGGGGAAATATCTATAGAAGACGCATGAAAGTTTTCACCGTGGCTTTGATAGTATACTTTGATTACAAGGTAACTTCCTGGATTGCTTCTGTCTCATTTTCCCTCTTATAAATAGAAGATTATTGCACCTCTTTTGTTTCTAATCTCCTTTCTTCTTTGTTTTTGTTTATTCTAAAAGGCTTTACAACAAAGAGAGAAATTGACAAAAAAATCTAAAAGGGCTGCTTTATGGGAAAAGGCTCACGAGCGGAATGCGAGACGCATCCTCAATTTGATAGTAGAGTTGGAAGGTTTGTGGGTAAAGCTTGGGCAGTATCTATCTACACGTGCTGATGTGCTTCCTGGGGCTTATATTAGTCTTCTCAAGCAGTTACAGGACTCTCTTCCTCCACGTCCTCTTCAAGAGGTTATCTACTCCAGTATCCGAGCTTTGCAATTTCACATAATGTAGAGATATTCATATGATTTTGCTAGTTACATATAGTGCCTGTAGTCCCTCTAATCTCTATTGGTCAGCTGAGGACTGTAATTTCTGGCTTCAATGTTCTCCTAGAGAAATCTGTTTTCTTGCCTAATTTTATGGATCTTGCTGTTTCAGATTGTATTTTTCGTTTTGAGGCATATATGCCAACTGTTAGCCAGTATTTTGTGGTTGGCATTTTAAAATTTGTCAGGGAGACGATTCATAGTGAGTCTATGAATTACTACCAAAATTTCTTTTGATAAGCATGGTCCGGTGTCAAATTTTTGTAAGTCGTTGTTTACGCTTATTTGTCTGGAATTTTGCATCAGGGCGATCCTATGTTTGTGTCTATTAGACATCATTTTGAGGTACTCAATTCACTAAATTGGTTATTTGTTTGGACAGGTTTGTCGGAGTATAGAGAAAGAGTTGGGGAAATCAATGGATGAACTGTTCTCAGAATTTGTGGAAGTTCCTTTAGCAACCGCATCAGTAAGATCCTTGGACTGTAGCAGTTGACCAAAAGATAAATATCATTTAGCTTAGAGCAGCATTCATTTGTTCTCTTTCCCAGCATTTTTTTTTCCCGAGGGAATTCATGTTACTGATGGCTAATTCATGTTTATGCAGATAGCACAAGTGCATTGTGCGATTCTGCTGAATGGTCAGGAGGTGGTTGTTAAAGTTCAACATGATGGTATCAAGACCGTTATATTAGAGGTTGGCATGCTTGGCTTCATGGTTGTTAGTGAAATAGTAAATTTAGGTTACCATATTTTGTTAGGATGAAAAGGTTATTTTGGTGATCATCTGTTGTTGGCACTTGGGTGTACTATTGTTGTACAGGACTTGAAGAATGCGAAGTCAATAGTTGACTGGATAGCATGGGCAGAGCCTCAATATGACTTTAATCCTATGATAGATGAATGGTGCAGAGAAGCTCCCAAAGAACTTGACTTCAATCATGAAGCTGGTATGCTTTTCTCTGTCTGACTTAGTGATGTAGGACCAAGATAAAGGAGAGAGAAGAATAGAATCAAGATAGAGAATAAGAACCACTAGAAAGATAGGAATAGAATCATTAGAGAGAAAATAGAGGATTTTAGTGAGAAAACAAGAACTAAATAGGAGGAAAACCACTAATCTCAATATATATTTTTTTGGTAGAAACACTAAGCTCAATATTCATTCTGCCTTCTCTGCCTTCTGCCTTCTATTTCATTACTTTAAAGCTTGTGTATCAAATAGTAATTTGACTACACCATCCTTCTCCATGGCTTGTTTGCAACTTGCAGCATCAATCCATTTTACGTTTCTTTGTTTTTGTAGAGAATACTAGAACAGTGTCCAAAAATCTTGGCTGCAAAAATAAATCTGATGAGAACGTGGGCACAAATCAAGTGGATGTTTTGATTCCGGAGGTTATTCAGGTACTATTTGCCTTACCTAATAATACTGTAGGAGTTGTAAGCCAGATTATAATTGAGCTGGAACGTAGACAAGTTGGGGTTAATCTGTGGTTTTAGAATTTGAGATTGATCTAGGTTTCTCTTTAATGTTCAAATTTTGAGAAAAGAGAATGTAGATGTGGGGCAGAACAGGAATTTAATTATAGCAGAGTGCTAATTTAACTTTATAACGGAATGTCAGTTTGTCAGAAGGTTTTGAGGATTTTCAATTTCATTTTTTTTTTCATTTTATTTTTATTTGTTTAATGTTTGTCCACATCCTAGGAGCTTAAGCTTTTGGGAAAATTTATAAACAAATGTCGTGCAATTGTTTGTCATTGAGGATGCTAAGTATTAAGAAACCATTTGAAGAAAGTAAGCCTGCAGATCTGCTCTGAAAATGGGCCCAAATTTTGGCTTTAATAAAGTTTAAGTATTTTCTTTGTTGAATAACTGAAGCATCAGTCTCTTATCAAATTAAACATTTGGTGGGGTACATCTGCATGATGACGGAGGGTTTTGCTTATATTACATTTTACCTAATCTATACTGGTATATGACTTCAATGGATTCTGTTCCTTTTCTTTCTTGGATATAATATACCAGATTTTCATTTTCATCTAAGATTTTTGTAATTATGTTACTTTCAACGACAGTCAACAGAGAAACTCCTCATTTTAGAGTATATGGATGGCATTCGTTTGAATGACTCTGAATCTCTGGAAGCTTATGGGGTTGACAAACAAAAGGTCGTTGAAGAAATCACCCGTGCATATGCCCATCAAATCTATATTGATGGATTCTTTAATGGTGACCCTCATCCCGGTAAAGGCTCCTTCTCTTCTCCACTTTATTCTCTTTTTCTCAAACTATTTTTTTTTTATCTGATTGAATCAAACTATTAGTCCAGAACATTTAGTTTCATTAAAATTCTATTAATCTTTCAAAATAATATGCGATTTTAAACTGGTTTCTTGGGTTCTTTGATACAGGTAATTTTCTTGTGAGCAAGGAACATCCACATCGCCCAATTTTACTTGATTTCGGGCTCACCAAAAAGCTGTCCAATTCTTTCAAACAAGCTCTGGCGAAGATGTTTTTAGCTTCTGCAGAGGTTTGTCCAACATTTTTACCATCTTTAAAGTAAAAACAAAGCTATTTTTTGTTCTAGATGAGTAGGTTGATGGATGGTTTATTGATTGTGGTCTTCAGACCTTGGCTTTCTAAGTCTTTGAGTAGGTGTCTTGGCATGAGACAACGATTTCTCCTTTATCTCTTTGCATCTTTCTTATTGGTCAACATATTTTACTGCTTTTCATAGACATGGGACTAGGTTAAATACATCTACTGTAACTAGAACCGAATCAATATGTATAGTTGGGTCTTACTGGTTTGACTTGCGTAACAGCAAGGGGTAGTGGCTGCTGAAACTTCTGAAACTAAAGAACATTCCTTCACTACTTATCATATGGAATCAAATGACCCTATACAATTAAATAATCTATGATACCTTTGATACTTTTATTACAGGGGGATCAAGTGGCTCTTTTGTCTGCTTTTGCGGAAATGGGACTTAAGTTGCGGTTGGATGTGCCGGAACAGGCGATGGAGGTGATAACTGTATTCTTTCGTGCGACAACTTCAGCAAAGCAGTCTCTTGTAAGTATACCCTACATCTGTGATTATGCTTTGTTTTGACTTTCCTGATACTTTTTCTCTTACCTTTTAGTCCTCTCTCGGTCCATTCATTCATTTATTTATTAATTCACTTTGACATTTATTTTTCTTTAAAGGAAACTGCTAAAGCTTTGACTGAGCAAAGAAACAAGGGCATGAAGGTTATACAGGAAAAGATGAAACTCAACCAAAGAGAGGTTAAACGTTTCAATCCTGTAAGTTCATGTCCAGCTCTTCTTGTCCACAGGTTTTCCTCTTCTTTGTTCATTTTCTGGTTTCTTCATGCTATATCTAGTAACGTCATCTTTTTTCAGATTGATGCTTTCCCTGGTGACATTGTAATATTTTCACGGGTCCTTAATCTACTTAGAGGTGTGTACTTGAACAATTTAGTAGTGAGTAGTAACATATATTATCACCTCTCTAACAATGTTCTTGTGACATGAATAATAGGTCTTTCCTCTACAATGGATGTGCGCATTGTATATCTTGACATTATGAGGCCATTTGCTGCATCCGTGTTGGAAGGGTGAGTTTGTCCTAATCCTCAATCTTGTTAGTCCACATTTATTGTTTGAATTTTCAATATATTTCTGACTGAACTCCCGTGGATGTTATCAGAAACATTGAGAAGGGACCAAAGGTCAATGATCAGTGGATCTATGACTCGCCTCTTCACTCTAATTTGGAGGCAAAGATAAGGCGACTCCTGTTGGAGCTGGGAAACAATGAAAAAATTATGGGAATCCAGGTGCGATAAGATTGCAAGTTTACAGTTGGATTTTGCAAGAAGAGATCTAACACTACTTGTCAGGGGAAAAAAAAGGCAAAAAGATGTGTTATGCAATCACCTTGAAAAGTTGTTTCTAGGAGCATTACAAAATTAATGAGTTCCCGTTCGAATCACTGTCATTGATATGCTTTGGAAAATTCCTTGCAAATTTATCTACATAGTATCAAATGTGGTAGATATTACTTTAATTACGAGTTAAATTTAAAAAAAAAAGACAATTGTCTATTTTTTTTCCTTTATTTATCTGATTGGTAATTAATTCTCTCTATTCATCTCTCTCTCTCTCTGTCTCTCTGTCTCTCTGTAGATATATATGTATCTCTCTGTTTCTTTCTATATATATATGTCGCTTATTTTCACTGAATTTTGATTTTAATCAAATACTTTATGATTATGTTAAGGTATGTGCCTACAAAGATGGAGAGGTTATCATTGACACTGTTGCTGGAGTGCTCGGTAAATATGATCCTCGTCCAGTTCAACCTGACAGTCTCTTTCCAGTTTTTTCTGTAACCAAGGCTATCACTGCGGGAATGTTGCACTGGCTGGTTGACAATGGGTATGTACATTTCTATCTTATCAAATCTGGTTGGTCTGCATTGATGTAAACTTAGTTTTCACGTCTTTGTGGCTATTTATTTCAGTGTCACTATGTCCTAGGTCGTAAAGAAATGCAATCGATGTGCCAACTAATTACTTTAGAGGTGCTTTTAACTCTTGGGGAATTTTAGACTGTTCTTTGCCTTTGCATTATTACCTAGGTGTCATGTCAATATGTGGATGCTGCGACATGTTAAATCCTCCAATGCCAGAATTCTTCTCAAACTTTGCCAAAATGATATAATCTATAATCTATTTCAGTATTTATCTCTTTTTGATTTTCTTTCTCTATATTCATTCATTCAATGCAAATCATCCCAAGTTTGGAAAATGCAATAAATTCTTTGAATTGACACTCTTCTTTTTTGCCCTGGGGGAGGGACTTTTCCAAAAGATCTCGTAAATTGAGATCAATGAGATGTGATGTTTCTTCACTTCTCTGATTGCATTTCAGTAATTGTGAAATAAAACCTTATTTGACATTCGTGATGTGGCATAAACATTGATGACCGTGTGAAATTTTGAGCTGTATAATATTCTATAAGAGTGGACCTTACAGATGTTCATCTACGTACTAAATTCATGTACTTTTATTGTTCATCAAAAAAATAGAGTTTGTTCCTGTACATGGTTATATGATATCTATAACTATATTTGTATTTTTTTTATATTTGTTTTGCAGAAAATTGAAGCTTGATGAAAATGTTGGAAATATCTGGCCAGAATTTAGATCAAATGGAAAAGATCTCGTAAAGGTCTATATCTTTTGCTTAAATCCTAACGAACTTATTTCAATAGCATTGAGATTATTAGTATGCATTTAATTGTCATGATTGTTGATTACTTATCTATTTATTTTTTAGGTTCATCATGTGCTTAATCACACATCTGGTCTGCATAATGCCATGGCAGATGTTACTAGAGAAAATCCTCTAATGCTGGCTGACTGGAATGAATGTCTTAACTGTATTGCAAATTCAGTGCCCGAGACTGAACCTGGGCAGCAACAGAAGTACCACTATCTATCGTTTGGCTGGTTATGTGGTGGAATTATTGAGGTTTAATTGCTTGCTGTTTTTTTAAATAATTTTCTCTCTCGTTTTAGCGTTCCCAGAGTAAGGAAGAGACTAAATGCCTTACTGGTATCACAATCTTTTCCATCTGTTATTAGCCCCACCATTTCCAGTGTACTAATTGCGAGTTCATGGTGAACAGCATGTGTCCGGGAAAAAATTTCAGGAGATTCTTGAAGAAGCCTTCATTCACCCCCTCCAAATTGAAGGAGAGCTATATGTCGGAATTCCTCCAGGCAAGTGTGTTAAATTGTTCTTCACTATGATACATGCTATATATAGTTTCTTTCACTGGATAGAAAGAATATATTAGCATGGCAGAAAATACTGGTAGTAATTATAAATCCGGGCTCTCATTTTCGTCATTGCCATGCATTGATTGCTCCTCTTCAGGTGTGGAGTCTCGACTTGCAGCCCTCACACTGGATGCAGATGATCTAAACAAGCTTTTTGGGATTAGCAATCGTAGTGGCCTTCCAGAAGCTTTCCAGCCTGACAGGATTGTCCAGCTTGTGACCGCACTGCCTCCTTTATTCAACATGCTTAACACTCGACGTGCTATCATACCTGCTGCTAACGGACATTGCTCAGCACGTGCACTTGCACGATATTATGCAGCCCTAGCTGACGGCGGTGTAGTTCCACCTCCACATTCCTCTTACACCAAGCCGCCACTCGGAAGCCACCCCCATATCCCTAAATTCCCAGGTAAGACGCCTACAAAGAAGAAAGCTGGCAAAAATAAGGAGCCAGCTACTGCTTCCAAGGCCAAAAACAATGGTCACGGACAAAATCCAAATCACAGCAAAGACTCTGAGAACGGTAATCATTACAGAAATCCAAGCAGTGATAGTTACACTAGGCTTGTTGGTGAGACTAGTAGTAGCAATAGAACCGACACTGGTACGACAGAAAGCGTTGTAGTATCTAATCCTCGAAGTGGCGATAAGATTTTTAGGAACCCTAGAATTCATGATGCATTCTTGGGTTCGGGTGAATATGGGAATTTGGCTAAGCCAGATGGGGAATTTGGACTGGGTTTTAAGAGGTACTACGCAAAGGATAAGTCGTTTATCGGGTTTGGGCACTCGGGGATGGGCGGGTCAACTGGATTTTGTGATGTGAAGAATAGGTTTGCCATTGCTGTGACTGTAAACAAGATGTCGTTTGGTGCTGTGACTTCAAAAATAATTCAGTTGGTTTGCTCGGAGTTGAATATTCCAGTGCCAGAGGATTATTTAAGATCAGTTGAAATTGGACCAGATGGCCAATTGAATGTAGGTAGACCTATTATTAATTGAGAAACGGGAAAATTCTCTCCCTTCACCATAATTTTTTACCTGAGATGTACCTAAATTGCAAAACTAAATTTTTTTACCTTATACCCGAAGGAAAACTGAAAACATATAGACAGTAACTGATTTACTTGTATATGCACATGTTTATACTGTATTGCTGAAAAGGAAAACTATAGAACTTAATATAGTAATTTACACCGTTCATTTTCTTCATTTGTTTCGGTTTCTTTATTTGCTTGTGTGATAAAAGATGGGAAGCGTATGTCAGGTTCAAATTTTGTTATGGAAATGTCGGACAGTGGTTTTATTGCCTAACAAAAAAAAAAAAAAAAAAAAAAAGAAAGAAAGAAAGAAAGAAAGAACTTGTGATTTGATATGCGATAGTTTTCTAACAAGAAGGGAAAAGTGCACACAATTACTATTATTATGGGGGCGAAATGCTTGTTAGACTCGGATTGATATTTTCTTTGATGTATTAATACAGGGTAAAGAGCTCCTATACTCGATGAAACGTTTCATATTTTGAGGGTCGTATCAATTCTTAACAGATTCAACGTGTCTAAAATTGAGATCAAGAGTTATATTATTTTTTTAGCACTAAAAAATAATTGATTTGATTGTTTTTTTTTTTTTTTTGTTACCGTTACCTCATTTTTTCTAGTAACTCACTAACAGCAGTCATAACAGTGAATAATATAAGTACTTGTGTCAATTATATTAATTAGTTGTAATAATGTCATCTTAAACATTGACATAAAAGAAAATAGTTGATTAAGCAAGTTCTTCAAATATCAAAATTTTCCTGAATAAAATTAGTGCTGTGATCCCACGTGATCTGGATGGGGAAGTGGTGCATGTTGGTGTTGGAGATCAAGAACAAAATATTAGTTTTTGCTACAAAAAAAACGCGTTTTCTGCACTCTCACGTGTTTTCTAAAATAGTTGGCTGAAAATGTTTCTCAATAAGTCTGATCTGGTGGAGATTTTAATAATTTCAATCATCTGATTTATCTCCACTATTTTTTATTTTATTTTAATATTACTAGTGTCTCGGCCTATGCTTCAAGGAAGGTGCATTATTTCCAATTTTAATAAGAGGGCCCTAGGGTATATGGTGATTTTCATTTCGTTTTATTATTATTATTTATTATTTTTAGAGAAAGGTATATGGTGATTCAGTGCTTTTACATGTGTCATGTGTCTGTTTTCTAATCCTAAAAGGTGCTGACTGGTGGGAATGGATTAGTGCTATGCGTGACGCATTTCAGCTCAAAAAATATAAATTACAAACAATTTAATCCTAGTGAACTTTTCATGCACAAGATAATTTCATTAATAATTGGATTCACTTTTCTTTCTTATTATTTTCTTTCGTTCTTTTCCTCCCACCTTCTAATAACAATCTAATCCAAGTTCCACATACATTAATCACCTCTTGCCAAAAAAAGAAACAAATCATAAAAATAATAATAAAAAAAAAACTAATTAAGATGGGGATCATAGCTAGCTATAAGGGAGGGAGGTTAGCATGTAAATATGTAGTAAAATATGTAGTTATATATAAAGGATAACTAAATAATGCATGCTCTGAAATGAAAGGTTTCTATGATCTGCAAAGAATATATCTTCAAGTGACGTTTTTTACTTCAGCATGTTTGCTTGCTTGCTTTCAAATTTTTTTTTTCTCTTTTGTTTTTTTTCTAAATTGTACTTTTTAGCCTTTTTTTCCTTTAATTGTACTTTTTAGCCTTTTTTTTTTGTTTCTATGATCTGCAAAGAATATATCTTCAAGTGACGTTTTTTACTTCACCATGTTTGCTTGCTTGCTTTCAAATTTTTTTTTTCTCTTTTGTTTTTTTCTAAATTGTACTTTTTAGCCTTTTTTTCCTTTAATTGTACTTTTTAGCCTTTTTTTTTTCCCTTTAATTGTATTGTAAATGTTGTTCTAATTTTTTCTTCTTCTTTTTTAAGTCTTGTATTTTCCATTGTTTTCCATTACAATATTTTTTTTTCCATTAATTTTCTCTCTAAACACCTCATTTATTATCTTTTTTTTTTACTTTCATAAATATTTCACTTGTGAATCTCTATACTCTTTACTATATATCTATACTTATAATAGAAAAAATGTATATATTTTTTCAAAATTTTTTTTCAACCATCATTATGCATATTATGAAATTGTTGATTTTCATAGAACAATAATTTCATTTAGGTTAAAATTTAAAACCTCCTAATAATTTTACACTTGTCTGTAAAAAATTTAATGACTATCAATTTTTTAGTTTGAAAAATAATTATTAGTTTGCTATATTTATTTGTGTTTATCATTATTATAAAAACATTGTTGGCATCCCTAGCATGCCATAATTTGACTTAAAAAAAGGCGAACTATTAGCATATTTATTTATTTCTTTTTAAAGAAGCAATTAAACAACATGTTTGCATTGAAACATTTTTTATCATACTTAATAATTTTAAATATTTTTAAAAAAAATGCAAATTGTAAAGTGAAAAAAAAGTATTTAATAACAGGACGTCCCTCAAGTTAGGTTACTACTTACTACTACGTACAAGCACGGATGAAAAATTGTACTTATAATATATTCAACATGGCAGATTAACAAGGACGCCCAAAATGCCAAAATTTAGCCTAGAATAAACTTTCTTGTAAATATATAAGAACTAAAGTAGCTTTTCTTTTCCCAGTAATCAGCATATTAAAATAAGCTTATATATTCCACAGATACATTATGTGTATACATTGCACTAGCGACCCAATATTTATATTCAATTGATAAATTTCCAGCTTCGGAATCTTAGAAATCAATCATATAAATTAAAATAACTCTAATTATTTGGATGGCATACCAGAAATTTAAATGAACAACAAGGGCATTATATCATGATACCTACTATAAAAATGTAAATTTACGCCACTATGTGACATATTGTACATATCTCTCATAGTGTGATCTCTTTCACTAGACGAAACATTTTTCTCCCAAGAAAATCCATCCAAATTCTCATCCGCCAAATGGGTATCACTGAAACATGCTCAAGATTATTAGGAGACTTGGTGCACGCCATTGGAGGATCTTCAAGATCGATGATGATCGGCTCGGAAACTCACACCCTTGATGAACAAAACCACCAAGCCTGCAAACGACAAAAAGCAGGCAAAGTTGACGACTCAATGGCAAGAGCTCTCATCACCGTTTTTGGCATGCAAAACGACGGAAGAATACACAAGGAGAAGGCTAGGAAAGTTGTGGAGAAGCTCGGTTTGATACGTGTGGAGGAGGCGGAGGTTTATGACGACAAGTCCTCCGCGCAGGGGTTTGACTTGCCAGGAGACTATGATGGTGTGGAGGAAGTGCCTGTGGAGGAAGTACTTGATGGAGAAGAATTAATGGAGAATAGTTCAAAAAGAAGTGAGTTGCTTCATCAAGCTTTCAAGATCTTTGATGAGAATGGCAATGGATTTATAGAGGCGGTGGAGTTGAAGAGGGTTTTGGAGTGCTTGGGGTTGGATTGTGGGTGGGGCATGGATGAGATTGAGAAGATGTTGAGAGTTGTGGATTTGAATTTGGATGGGAAGGTTGATTTTGGTGAGTTTGAGTTCATGATGGGAATGAATTCTCATTCTTAAATATGTTGTTGTCTTTTTTAGTGCTAGAAATAATGAGTTAATTTGTTTGTTTGGTTTTTTTTCCTCTCAATCAATAATCCATTGTGGTAATTTTACATTCATTATGGGTCCAATAATATTTTTCAAACTCGAACATTTTTGTGATCTAAATTGGTTCATTACAGAATCATTAATAACTTAAACCATAAATAGTTATTTCCCCCGTTTTCTTCTGCTTCCAAATTAACACCATTACTATCTCTGCTAAATTTACTTATTAATGAGGCATATTTTATGAAAGATTATTATTTGCAAGTAATTACTCCACTAAATTTATGCAAACTGATGCATGAACGTAGGACTAATTCAAACAATCTCTGGTATTTTGCAAATTATAATGATATAGTTGGATGATATTTTTTCAAATAATGAGGTATCCAATTAGATTAGAGAAAAACGTAAATATTAATATGACATAGTTCTAAACTATAGGATACCAGGAAGGATATTTTCTTTTTTGTTTAAATTATTTATCTAAGATCATGCAATGTATTAAGATATTTGAACCGAGATTTTTGTTGATCACTCTAATATTCTTTTTTTTTTGTATAAATTTTATTGCGATGATTTTATCACCATTAAAGTGCAATATTATTAGATGAAAACCATTTTTGCTCCAGCCTAATAGTCTCAGAGTTTGAAATTATAGGTTTATTTTGTTTTATACATTATAGCATGATACTGAAGTAGACTTATAATACATTCAAACTATAAAAGCAGAAAGGTCTACTCTATTTCTTCTTTTTTCTTTTTGCCATTGTTTCTTTTTCCTTCTTAGATATATATAGTTTTGATAAAAAATTTGTTGTAACCTGATATGATCAATGCCCAATTTTCTAGACCATTTGTATAAATTACCTTTCACATTCTAGCTATGTATAAAGGCAACATGCATCCTTTGTTCATAAATATTCCTTGATGATTTGACATATTTAAAAGCTACATCACCTTATTTCGTTTTATTTTTGTTTTTACCCTTAATTTAGCAAGCTGGTGTGTTCCAATGCACATCCCAGATTAAAGTTCCAACTACAAGACGCGGTTTCTCGACTGTCACGTCATGTGTGTGTGTGTGTATATATATATATATATACACACACTATATATGTGTGTATTTCAGAAACTATAAAATATTTAATTGTCACGGTTGGCAGAAGCCAGCACGATTTTTTCTACTTGCAAAATCAGTTACATTGTTAATTATTCATACAAAAATCAAAATTGTGTAGGAAATAGGGGACAAACGAGATACCGATGAGTTAATGATGTTTTGGTTACACAGACAGTGATGCTTATGACGTGACAATGCAACTTCAAATAAATACACACATAATATACATATATATTTAACTAGTGTTTCTTTTAAAGTAGAATTAATATTGTTATATCCTTATTGGAACGTTGGAATTATTACCGATGATAGATTCGATGTGTTAGGTCCATTTTTATCGCTAGTGTCAGAGAAAGTGTTATAACACTTTACTATAATACTGTTTTAATAAAAAATCTGAAATTAAATCAGCAAAATAGCAATGTAGAAAAATAATGCAAAAACATAAAGGACACCAGAAAATGATATCGTAATTCGGTGCGCACACCTACATCTGCGAGGCCACGCCCAAACAGTGATCAATTCACTAAGTTTAAAAGATTACAAATGACCGAACGGTCTTACACACTCAACGACTCCCTCCTTGACAATGTCGCCGTTGTCTAGAATCTCCTTAGGAAGCTTGATCAGTGAGCACCACTCGACTTGACGGTTTCCTCCCAAAACTAAAGGAATCTTCTCCCGAAGAACCAACTCGAAAGTGTTCTAACAATTCGTCGCAACACATCAAACGACACTTAACATTACAATCTCATTATGACATTAACAAAATCATCTTTTCAATTTTCAGCCCTCTCTCTGTTTCAAAAATAACACCTCACTACACGTTCTGCCATTTTCCCCCTCATTCAACCTGCCTCAAGCCTTAAGATCACCAACAATTAATTTTCCAAAAGTCCACTCTTGATTTTTAGCAATCAAGTCCTTTGATTTGCAGCCAATAAACATGACAGCAAGACTTTCTTTAAGAGGACCACCAATTTACAAAGCCAGTCAATCTTACAACTAATTTGCCAAAAAAAAGTCAACACAAAATGCACTAACAATCTCCCCCTTTGGCTATTTTTGACAAAATTAACATTACTAACAAAAAGAACCTATTACAAGATAAAAGATAAAATCCAACTAAAGGGGTTAGTTGAGTTAAAAGTCACCCTTTTTTTGACAAAATACAGCCAAAGTTAAAAATAATACTAATAGAAAAACTTTTTAGAAGCTGTTGTCGCAGAAAGTGTTGTAACACCAGATGGAACACTCGGTATAACACTTTCCTGCAAATCACATTCCAATTCATTGATTTCTGCAACTTGCTTCCCCTGAGTCCTCTACGAGTCTTACTCCCCCTGAATATAATATTCTTCCATGCATATTGCTTTTATCATCTATCAAAAGCTTGGAGTGACCATTACCATAATACTTAGAGTTAGTAGTACATGCTTTAAAAGAAGTGCAAGCCCTATGACACCTTAAATCAGATTTTCTTACCCAAACATGTCTAGGAAATTTATTTTACACATCAATCTTTGCTTTAGGTGTCCTTGTTGAGTTTACGAAATTTGGTGGATTCATGAGCATACCTCTCTTCAAAGCATTCAAATACTTGTAGCATCTTGGTCTTATATGGCCAGTTAAACCGCATTAATGACATATGGGAACAAACTTTTTACGTCGTGGGGGTAAGATAATACCTTTCTTACTGAGGATAGTCCGAGATTCAGGAGCGAGTGTCTCCTTCACAAACACTGTCTTGGATGTTGAACATTCACCAGTGTATCTAAGTCCATGACGCTCACAACTAGCTTTTCCCACAGAGAGAATATGATCAAGTTTGGTGGTGCCGGAATTCATCATTTTAAGTGACTTTTGAGTGTGCTCCAATTCTACCCTTGTGTCTAGCAGCTTTTTCTCATTTTTAGCAACTTGAAATTCATAGTTTACGGTAGCCCTCTTAAGCACATCCTTCTTTTTAACAAGCTCATCAACTCGCTCCCATAGAGACTTATTCATTTCACACATTTTAACTCATTTGTTGAACATGGTCTTATAAGCTTCCTATATGTTATCAATAGTCAACTCCTTGCCATCACTGTTACTCTCAGAATCTGAAAAATCTCCTTTAGTTTCGCTGTTCACAAATTCTGTTTCGGCATTTGTTGTAACACTGTCTGCGACACCTTTTGTAACACTATCTGCAGAAACGTCCATATCAGCATAAACATTGAAAGCAACATAGTTGCTCACATATTCGTCATCTTCTTGACTGCCTTCTGACTCTTCATCACTCCAAGTTACATTAAACGACTTCTTCTTCTTCTTCTTGAGGGTATTGGCGCATTCGGATTGAATATGTCCATATCCGTCGCACTCTCAGCATTAAATACCTTTGTTCTTTGTCTTCAATTCTATGCTATTTGCTGCAGATTTACTCTTTTAAAAATTGCTGGAGTTTCCATTTCTTGAATTCTCATTCTTCCTATTGACCTTCTTCTTCACATTGTTGAATTTCTTCGACAACCTTGTTATGGACTGAGCCAAGTCTTCTTCATCATCAGAATCAACTTCGGCTTGAAAGGCAATGCTTTTCTCCTTATTTCCTTTCTTGTTTTCATCCAGATTCATCTCAAAAGTGTGCCAAGAACCCATTAGATCATCAAGTTTCATTGTTTGGACATCATTGGCTTCCTCGATAGCTGTCACCTTGTAAGCAAACCTCTGTGGAAGAGACCTCAAGGCATTCCTCACAATTTTCTCCTCTGATATTTTCTCTCCAAAGGAAAATGCCTCATTAGCAATATCACACAATTTTGAATTAAACTCAGAAATTGTTTCATCTTCTTGCATTCGAAGATTCTCAAACCTTGTAGTAAGGATTTGAAGTTTAGAGAGTCTCACGGCATCCGTACCTTCATGTGCCATTTGCAATGTCTTCCATGCATCCTTGGCTGTTTCACGTTGAAATGAGCTTGAATTGGTTCACATCTACCCCGTTGAAGATAGCATTCAGCGCTTTAGAATTGTTGCTCGCCAACTTGTCATCTTCGGTTAACCAAGTAGTTTTAGGCTTCAATATCTCCTTTCCTTTAAAATCCTTTGTAACTGGATGCTCCCAACCAGTCAAGACAGCTCTCCATGCCTTTTCATCAATAGCTTTGATGAATGCCTTCATATGTGCTTTCCAATATGAGTAGTTGGAACCGTCTAGGAGGGGAGGACGCGAAACTGAACCGCCTTCTTTCAAAAAATCCATAGCTACTGTAACAGACCAGTTCCCAAAATCTCACCAAGCAAACGGTTAGTGACCCGCTCTGATACCAATTGTTAGGTCTGTTTTTGTCGCTGGTGTCACGGAGAGTGTTATAACACTTTACTGTAATACTGTTTTAACAGAAAATCTGAAATTAAACAAGCAAAACAGAGATGCAGGATAATAATGCATAAACATAAAGGACACCAGAAAATGATATCACAGTTCGGTGCACACACCTATATCTGCGGGGCCATGCCCATACAGTGATCAATCCACTAAGTTTAAAAGATTACAAAGGACCGAACGATCTTACACACTCAACGACTTCCTCCTTGACAATGTCGTCGTTGCCTAGAATCTCCTTAGGAAGCTTGATCAGCGAGCACCACTAAACTTAACGGTTTCCTCCCAAAACTAAAGGAATCTTCTCCCGAAGAACCAACTCGAAAGTGTTCTAATAATTCGTCGCAACACATCAAACAACACTTAACATTACAATCTCATTATGACATGAACAAAATCATCTTTTCAGTTTTCAGCCCTCTCTCTATTTTAAAAACAGCACCTCACTACACGTTTTGTCATTTTCTCCCTCATTCAACCTACCTCATGCCTCAAGATCACCAACAATTAATTCTCCAAAAGTCCACTCTTGATTTTCAGTAATCAAGCCATTTGATTTGCAGCCAATAAACATGACAGCAAGACTTTCTTTAAGAGGACCACCAATTTACAAAGCCAGCCAATCTTACAACTAATTTGTCAAAAATAAGCCAATACAAAATGCACTAACAAGATGTTTGAGCTCAAATTGCTTTACCAATGATCAATAAGATTCAAAAATCGAAAATCTGGCCCTTGGGCTTTTATGATATATCATTCCTCTGTTCTCAGTTCTTAATCTCACATTTCGATAATCCTTCTCACGAGTGAGGGAGATCCTTAGCTAAGAATTTCTCTCTCCAATAGGATTTATTTGTTTCGTTTCTTCTTTTTTCTGGCTTTAGTATTTCCATAATGAATAAAAATAGATGTTCATTTAGATCTCATTTTCTAGCGATGGTCACGAGTTCCGTCTACTCATATCTTAATATGGTTATAGTAACTTGTTTATGTCATCATTTTTGTGTGGTGCTGTTTTTTTTTTGTTTTTTTGTTTTTGTTAATTTGTATTATTTGAGTGTCATATCTAGAAAAAAGAATGTAGGCATGTGAAGATCGACATCGGCAACATGTTCGTTATTGCATCAATAAGAAGAGCCTACGCTGGAGATGAAGGGCATTTTGAAATTGCTGAAGATTTATTTGTTGAGGATTTCGATTTTGCCTCTTTTACAGAGTTTTATGTGACGTCAATTAGAAAGAGTGCACGAGAAAACCTCCTTATTCTTTGATCGAAATAATGAGTCGAGTCACTAGGCTGTTTTGTTTATTATAATAGATCATTTGTTACATATTTTGGTTTTTCTACAAGATCTATGATTGCAATATTTGTTCGAGTTGAATGAAATTATTGTTCTTTTTAAACAAAAATCAGAATAAGGTTTTTTTTTTTTAATCTACTTAGAATCTTTGCTGCTCTTAGATAAGGAGAGAATCATAAAAGATCAAACAGAGTTAATTGACAGAAATATCATGATCAACTTCCAACAAATAAAACGTTTGTGAGAAGATGCAATAAGCTCATAATCTTATAGCTTTTCTACTACAACAGAAAGTTCTTATACTTCACACAGGAGGGGGGGAAAAAAAAAAGCTAGAAACACTTCAGAAACTAACAACAATGACAAAAACAAGAAAAACACCAAAAGCTACAAACTAATAAACAACACATGAGGATTAACAGTCTAAATTGGCATATGCATTTGCCATTATTCCTCTTTCCTATTGCCAAATTTCTGAGACACTGCTAACAGCATCACTCAACATCCCGGCAGTGATATTGGGAGAAGAAAAATTGGGGTTTCCAAGTCCAAGCAGGGATGGATTTTGACCCGACACAGCGATTCCCGCATAGGGATTGTCCTGATGATCAGCGTGGACGGTGATGGTCGGCGAGACACTCACTGTACGGTGAAGATTTGGACGGTTGAAGTGTTGTGGTGTGCTATTCAGATGACTTTGAATTAGTTGATTCAAGCAGCTTGAAGTTAAGGAGCCTCGAGCAACCATGTCTTCAGCTAACTTCACCTGAAATGATCATAACATTAATTTTCGATTTCGATGCTCGAATTTAGAATTGGCATTACACCATTTTTCCAATAAATTCCTTCTTATGATGGTTAAATATGTAATCTTTGTTTGATTGTTGATCGATTTCATATCTGATACTAAAATGAACATTCTTCTTCAAACGTTGGCAACTAGAACTAGAAGGAAAAGAAGCATCTAATCAACAATACCTTGGCTCTCATAGCTTCCACATCAGATCTAAGCACTCGGTTAGTTGTATCAGCATCACGGTATTGCTGAGTAGTGTCTGTAAACTGCTTATACAAAGATGAATTTTCTCCTCTAAGTTGCTCAACCTGAAGAAATAACAACAAAATTCAACTCACAAGCATTCTAAGAAAAAGAAGAAGAAACAAGGAAAATACCTCTAACTACACACAAACACACAGGCAAAGCCACACATTCTCGAGGAGGCGACCGTGCCACCTGAATTTTTTCCTTTTAATTTTGTAGGTATATTTTGTTAAAATTGATTGCCTTCTGTAAAATTTTTAAATTATATATATCAGCTCCTACTAATTTAGTTTTCCGATTCCGCCTGCGTGTGTTAATCACCAAAAATGTTCAATTAATTAGTACCTGAAACTCAAGATCTGCCAAATGGGCCTGTTTTCTTCTTCTTGATCGCCGAGCAGACTCGCGATTTGAAACCATCCTGAAACAATCATGACAATAACTCAGCAAGATTAATATTCATAATAATTTGTAATAACTAGTATGAAATATGGTACAAATTTAATGTCATGCAGTACAAACATATTTTTATCTTGGTCCTAGTTCGAAAAATTAGCAATGAACAAAATGAGTAGTTTTATTATTAATGAACCTTCTAATTCGTTTAATATCAGTAGGGTCTGTGCTCTGTTCACAGGGTCCAGCTTCAATCTCAACATCATCATCTGATTGTTCATGGGAGGAACCACTTGAAGCCCCTCTTGTTTGTAATTCATCATCTCCGCCTTTTGATTTATTGGCTGATATTGGACTTCCAACTGAAAATTTTCCATATCATTAAAATAAATTAATCAGAGAAAGGAAAAAGAAAAAAGAAAAATTACTAATAAGCTAGCAAGAGAAATGCGTTCACTGATTCTTCACAAAATAAATAAGATGAAAATACTAGGTATTATTACCAATGATGGTCAGAGTTCACGTACGGATACGATCTATTTAAAAACTTGCGGTGATGATCATTAGTAGTAATAGATATATAACACTACCTTATCGAGATATGACACGACATGACACGACCGTAAGAACAAAAATAAGGAGATGTCGATTAGTGTCTCATCTTAGAACATACCACAAATTGATGATTGGGAATCTATGGTTGCTGAGACGCAGGAATTCTTGGGTGTGAGATTTTGAGAGCAGAGAATGGTTTCTGTGAGTCCAGCACTGCTTGAGTAGCAATTCATAATTTCCTGCAATTAATTAGGAAAATAGCACAAGTATGATTATCGCCAATATCTATGTGCATATATAGTGGATCATCTTTTAGAGGCAGCATTATTACGCCAAAAGTTGCAGGAGGGATTAGTTTTTTTTTTTTTTTTTTTTTTTTTTAAATAAGAAAATAGATCATATATAAACAAGTTTAGTAGTAATATATATATATATATATATATATATATTGTTGGCTCAATTTTTCTAGACATGTTGAAAATTATTCTGCTTATAAGTCTGAATTGACCAGAGTAATTATATATATTTAATTTGATTTGATTTTTTCAAAAGTTTCAAACACATTGAAAATAATTTCACATTTTTTGTTGTTTTCTAAAACTGACAAAATCTAGTCATTAATTTGAAATATAACAAAAAAAAAATGTAAAAATTTTACAAATAAAAGAATTAAAATTACTATTGGGTGGGGTGGTTTAGGGGGAGATCTCAGGCTCAAATCTTGTGAACAGTTAGCTTGTATAAAAAAAAATTACCATTGGTAAGTATTGGGTAATTTTATAGCATGAAACATGAAAATCATTATAATTATTACGTGATTTTGCTAATCCTAAAATATTCTTAAAGATTTCTATATTTAGATTTCAGTACTCTTATAAATATATATATATATATATATGTATATGCCATCTAGTATAATTTTTACTAATGTTTGTTTCCTCCCACCAAAAATGCATTTCTCTGTGTTTTCCCAACCAAAAAAAAAAAAAAAAAAAAAAAAAAAAACCGTCACATAAGTGATCAGTCCATAAGTCCGCGCCATCATGATTTGTCGGATATCAATTTTCTACGTTGGCTCAAAAAATCCGATAACGCTTATCGACATGGCTTGCACGTTTGTCACCAACCACTCGTTAATTAGATAGTTTTTTTCCCCCCCTTTTAATTAGATCTTCTTCTTTCTTGAAAATTGACATGAATTAGTGTTAAAATTGCACGTGTCACACATGACGTATCCGAGGAATTATTCGTTTATTTTCATTGATATATATGTCTTACTACCTTATAAAACATCGATATTTATTTCATGTTCCAAATTCGAGGTTTTAGAAAATAAAAATAAAAATAAAAGAAGGACGTTAACGAGTGATATTCAGTATTTGGCCGCTAAGTAATCTATAATAGTTGAGAAAAAAAAACCTAATAATAACAGTATCACATCAAAATACCAACTCATCTGTTTCTCTACCGTTTACTTAAAAAATCTAGTTTATATTACCGAAACAAAAGTTGCGGTAGATGCAATATTTTATAAGATATATGTAGTTTATAAATTAAGCACTGCTTTTAGATGCAATATTTAGTTCATGTACTAAGAGAGAATTTTAATTTAGGGATGCATAATCATAAGATAACAAAATCAAAACTATCCTTATAAAGTAACACTTTATTTATTCATTTATTTATTTGTACTTCTAAAAAGTGAAAATTGAATGATGATTTGTTCGAGAGAATCTTCACATTTTCCTTTTCACTTTTTAAGAACTCACACGAAAAGGTTCAAGTGTTACCAAATAGGATAATAAATAGATAAAATCAAGTAATTACATGTGGCCCGACTATAAACAACAAACCCCACATACATTATTGTTGACGTTGCTGTTTACGCTAGCTAATTACTTAACCAATTTATAAAGCTTTACTACTTTATCAGAAAAATAAATAAATAAACCCACACGACTTCTATATATATAATAGTATTTAACATGGTTCAATTGTGAAATATTTATAGAGATTTTTTTTGGTCGAATAAAACCGCCTGAATTTAACAAGTAAAAATAAAAGTTGTAACTGTAATATAACATTTATTTTAAAAATCTTAAGAACATAGTAATAACGAGTCTCGTAATATAGATCGTGGTCCATTTTTTATTAGCTTTGATACCCTAGATGCCTTTTGGATACAAGATGAGCTCTATCTCTAAAACCTATCTTCTAATATACATTTTTAATTTCCTTCCAAAAAAATATATTTTTAATTAGCGTGTAATGTTAAACATCATTAATATCTCTTAAGATTTTTCTTTATTTCATGCAGAAAAAATATATAACAATGTTATAAAATATCGGTGGTATAGATAAACTTAATTTCTATTAGTAGTTGATTAATTAACACCAAATTACCATACTAGTTTGCAATATTGCGTAAATTTCTTTATTGGTATATTGCTATATAAAATAAAAATATATAATGTCAAGACGTACGTGGTATCCTTTAAGAATGCTTTATCAATATTTATATTAATTTTCATAAACTAAGAGGATATTTGTTTACTGTATTCATTTATGATTTTGAATCACGATTCATGATTTTTTACAATATTTTTCTTTTAAAAAAAATACACGTAAAACGAAAATAATTCTGATTCATAATTATGAATACACGAACCAAGCATCCACTAATTAAGTGTACGTAGCTAGCTAATGAAGCATCTGTGTATGCTAGGTTTGCCACGTCCGTGCAATAGAGTGAGAAAGATGAGAGAGAGAGAGAGGTGGATCATGAACTAACCCGATTTTTGAAAGCAAAGCTAAAATCATCGCCGAAAAATCCATCCGTCTTGGAGAAATTATTAACTGATCTGCTCTTCTCATCATGATAAGTAATCTTCTCGTTAATCCCGTTATTATTATTAGTATTGTTGTTGTTGCTGTTGTTGTTGTTGTTACTGTTGGTCCAAACGACGTCGTTGCCGATCTTGACGAACTCCGCCAGAGCCAACTCCGACGCGCTTCGCTTCATCATCGTTTGGACGTCGCTCGTCCCGGCCACACTGCAGTAGAACGACGTCGTCTGAGGGATGACGTGGCCTCCCGGTTTCCGCTCCATTTCGCCCAAACCCTGCTACTAAATCCGGTGGAGATTAGCGCAATAGTGGACGTGGCCTCCCGGTTTCCGCTCCATTTCGCCCAAACCCTGCTACTAAAGCCGGTGGAGATTAGCGCAATAGTGAGAGAGAGAGAGAAAGAGAGAGAGAGGAGAGAGAGTGTGTAAAAGAGGGAAGTGCGAGGAAAGATGGTGAAGTATTAATAGGAAGAGCAAAAGAAAGAACCCGGTTTGTTTTTATGAAAGGGAAAAAAAAAAAAAAAAAAAAAAAGAAAAAGAAAAGGTGGGCCGCCGTGGGCGGCACATGAAGTTAAAAAAAAGAAAAAAAAAGGGATTTGATAATACGTGATTACAAAATTGCCCTTTAAGAGCCCTTGGAATTACAAGGCTTACTTTGTGGTGTTGGGTGATGATTCCGGGTGTGGATGGTAATTTTGGAACTCCGGGTTCTTGGCGACGAAGGAATGTGTTTTTATTAATATTTTATTATTGTACGTTTATGGCAAGTGGTGGGTTGTTTTTGTGTTTGGTTTGTTGTGGTAATTAGGTATTTTGACGTTCGTAACTGCAAATGAGAGCCGTTGATCGGTGGATTCAGGAGGGGACAAGATACTGCCACATGACAGTTAATTAAAGGTCCGTTCATTTTACCGATTTGAGTTTTTAATTTTAGATTTTTACAGTTAAAAGTTCTCAGAAAACATTACATTAAATTTTTTTTATTACAGTTAAAAACTCTAAGAAAATGTTACATCTCAGTTCAAATTGAAAACTCGAATTCGCGAAGCGAACGAGACAAAAATGTCTTTGTGGGGCCAGCTAGAATCTGAGTTGATTCTGCATTTTGAAGAGATTAATTTCGAGTTTTCTTCTAATTACTATGTGCCTGCCTTTCATACGATATATGTATGGTACTTTTTTACTTTCTAGAAAGTGAACATTTGAGACTTTAAAGAAACTATTGAAAGAAAGAAAAAGTTTTGATAAAGGAAGTAAATTGGAGGTTCTATTCTCTTATCCTTGGTTGAAAATAATTTGAGTTCAATCTGATCTCATTATTATTCTGATATTTGAAAAAAAAATTTAGTCCATAATTTCCCCTAAAACTAAAAGCATATATTCACATGTCATGAGAACTCAAAAGAGATGTAGAGATGGAGCTTTAATTCAACGTAATAGCTTGTCCATTTATATATACACACATATATGCTTTTCAACACCATAAATGCATGAATATTTTTGCTAAGAAATAGGAATAGAATATTTTCCTTTTAATAATCATCTTCAACCATGTTTACTTCTTTTTTTTTTCTTTGGTAGAACTCTCCCATTACTTATATCACTGTACTTTAACAATATACGTATTTGTTTATAGACACACATATATGAGTGGGAGTTTGGTGCAAAACATTTGATTTTGATTTTTTTAGGGATTAAGGTCCCTTGATTATTGTAATAGTACAAATAGTTATTGTTTTAAGACGGCAAGAACTAGGGCAGTTCTTTTACCTATGTCTAGTTTGACAATTATAAACATATGTGCCGCCTTAAAAGGCCCCTGAAGGGTAAAAACACAAGATTTTTTGTTTCTTTTTTTTTTTTCAACTGATAAGGCAGAGATTTGAAACTCCAATATTAAAGATAGGAGGGTGTGAATTTACCGCTACCGTATAGTTTTTCTTTATATTTTCATATATATGAAGGTGATCATATAGTCGTCTTGACATTGTTGTGATATGTAGAAAGGCATGAATTTACCGTTACCGTATAGGTTTTTATTTTTATTTTTTTGTATTTTGTATTTTTTGTATTTACTAAGGTGACAATAGAGAGAGCATGTGAACATTGGCCTTTTTAGCGTTGGTATTCTGAGGGGTACAACAATCTAGTGGTTTTGAAGTAATTCTAAGTGCTTTTAGCAAAAACAAACAAAATGACAAAACAAAAATAAATAAAAAAGAAGGGTAATGAGAGTGCATTGTAAAGGATGGTAATGGGGGAAAAGTAGGACAAAGCTATGAAGAGGCTTGATTTGGACAGGCACCGACCCCAGAATAAAGATGTTGATGGCCATGGCTGCTTTCTTTGCCAATGCTTTAAAGGAGCTTAAACTTCACTTTCTTTGTGTTAAAATAATGACCTTTGCCTTTTTCTTTTTTCTTTGTTTTTTCAAAACATTTTTTCCCTTTTGCCTTGTTCTAACTTTTTTTTATTTTTATTTAAATACCCTATTCTACTTTCTTAAGACTTGGTAATACCTATTACCTAACTTTTTCCAAGTTGAGTTATTGGGAAAGCCCCCCAAGAGTCACAACCACCATCAAAACTTTATTATTTTCTTGCCAAGGAAAGTGATACATCAAGTGAGGGAAACGAAAGAGACAACTGGGTTCCAAAAATTCACAGGATCTGTTAATAATAACTTTATAGGTCATTGTGGTTTCAATGAATGAGATTGAAAGTATCATCCTGAAAAAAAAAAAAAAAAAAAAAATTACAACACACATTTCAATTCCGACCTAATCGAAAGTGTCATTTAGAGGATGTTTTGTAGAGGGATTCGTTCTTTGATTTGAATCATGATTCATGGTTCGCTACAGTATTTTCTCTCACAAAAAATTCACGTAAATAAAAAATGATTTGAATCACATGGTTTGAATCTTCTAACCAAACGTCCTCTTAGTGTAATTAAACTATTTGCAGAGAGAATTATGATAATTATAAATAATGGAAGAACATCAAAAGATAAGTTTTTAATTTGTCAAATGCTTCTTTTTTTTTTTTTTTGGATAAGAAGGAAAGAAACACTAAGTTGGCCAAAAACTCTGTATCTTATTACAAATGCGTCAAATTTTCATAATTGGAAGGTCACTTGTTTAAATAGTAAATCATGATTATGAATCTATTTTTGAAGCAAAAGGGAGATGAACATCCTAATTAATTTTTTCCTGTTCTTTTTTTCCCCCCTCAAAAGCTTTGACAAAAAGTGGCAAGACAACATCATGCATCTTGACTAATTAGTCTGTTTTGAAAATTTGGCAATCAATTCACGAAAGAGAAATAAATAGTTTTCAACTTTTCTGAGGACTTTCTGAGGACAATAATTCCACCAAAAAGTAATGCAGTATCACCCAAGTTTATAAATTCCAAAAATCGAATCAGCATTGTCATTGTGAATATTCTATATATCTAGAATCATGGGGTAGAGATGCCTTTACCTTAACCTGCAAGGAATTTGATGTTTTGCTGAAAGATGACATTATAATAATGTTTTGTTTATTAGTTTTTAAGAAGCAAAATTTGGGACAAACTAGGGTATTAAAAAAACTACTCTAGAAGTGTAGTGTTTTGGATCATCCGATCAGTATCAATTTCTATTAAATTATATATCATTTTTTAATCTAATATGATTTGATGGTTCAGATCAACTATGTCTTTAAAAGTTTACAATTGTCTAGGATATAGAATGTTTTTTATACTTTACTATCATATTGTCCTATTAAATAGATAAACTTAGGAGCTTTAAACTAAAAAAAGAGTAGTATTATAGGGATTTCAAAACTGCATGCTATCGTACACTAATTGATATTATAGTTTCCTAAATACGCCCTTTTTAATCGATTGTGATTTTAATAGGGAGAAAGATGGAAATAGACCAAGACTTAAGATGAATTAAAATTAATAAGTCAATAGTTTACATAAGTTAATAAATAGGCTAAATTACTATTTTTTTTCATAACTTGTCTGGTTATGAACCATAACTTGACAAATTATTGTCCATAATTTACGGTTTTTGTCCATAACTTGTCTGGCTATGAACCATAACTTGACAAGTTTGTCCATAACTTATCTGATTATGAACCATAACTTGACAAGTTATTGCCTATTAATTTCTATAACTAAAAATTAACCTATATACTTTCTTAAGCTTTTCATATTGGTCTATTTTCTACTATTTTCGATTTTAATATGACTTGATAGTTCGGAGCTATATGTGTCTTTGATTGTTTACAGATGTCCTAGATGTAGAATGTTTTTATACCTTACCATCATATTGTCATATTAAAAAGATAACTTAGGAGCTTCAAACTCGAAAAAGAGTAGTGTTAGAAGAGGAATATTACGAACTTCAAAATTGTATGCTGTCGTACACTAGTTTATATATATTATAGTTTTCTAAATACGTCGTTTTCACCTTAGTGCCTGGTAGAGTGGAAAAGTATTGAACAAGAGAAATAAATTGGAAGAGGGAGAAGAAGAAAATAAAATCTCGGGTTATTTGAACTTGAAGAGAAATAAATTAAGTTGTAAACCAATGGAATCCACCATTTCTTAATCCTCCCAACTTTGGTTTGGAAATAGAAATAGAGAGAAAATATTTAACAAAACACACACACACACATATTAGTATACTAAATAACTAACTTTACCGTAATTACTTTCATATATTCTTATTTTGTTTAAGGATATAATTTGTAAAATAAAGTAGATTACAATTTTTCTTCTCCTTTCCTGCTCTTATCAATCAATATAGAAGCATATATATAACACACTTTTTTTTTTTTAATGTTCCCTACGTGGATATTTTGCTTCTCCTTTCTTTCTACATTTTTCATCCCTCTTATTTAGCATATAGTGTAAGAAACCAGCGACTCTAGTGTAGCTAGTTGCAACATCAACTTGTGGACACGATTAATTTAGGGTAAAATTTTGATCCCATACCCCTATCATAATCTTATTTTAAAGTTGTGCGAACGTATGAAGTGATGTATATAGCATCATATTATATATGTTTTCTTGTCAAATCACAATCCTAAATGTGGTAAAGTACTATCAGAACAATTTGGCATTGTCTTGGTAGATTTTTTTTTTCTCTTAGCTTTTTGCTCTCTATGCTTTTGTGTTGCAAAATTGAAAGTGGGGTAGAATTTTCTTAGTGTTAGGTGCATAGATTCCTGAGGTGTTTCCTTCCTGTAAAGTTGCGTCTTAGGGTAGAATTTTCTTTGTAAAAAGCTTCTCCACACTATACATGAACCTGAATAGGTGTGATCTCGTCCCTTCTGAGCGGATAGCTGGCCCAATCCATATCAGCAAGTTTTTGGATCAAAATACAAAAAAGCAACTCAAAATCATCCAGTTCTTTCTTTCACCCTAATGAGCCCAACCCAATTGGTATAATCAGTAAAAGAACGTAATGGAAAGCGCACTAGAATTAGAAAGAAAAGTAACAGTGTAATAAGGATCGTTGACTCTTTTTAAGTGTTTATTTAATTATTAGATAATATAATAAGAAATAGTCTCATTTTCTTTCTAGCGTTTACTAAAATAATAATTGAATGTGATATAGTAATTCATTAAGGGTAAATAAGTAAATTTTACATTCATTTTCTTAGTAAGGGAATCAATACTAAGGAAGATAATGTAAGTATTGACATTCTCTTTCCTTATTTTCTATATTGAGTGGGTTTCACTAATTCTGTATTATTGATTTTGAAAATAAACACATTATTAGATAAGAAAATAAATAAATATTTCTCGATTTCTCTTTCTCTTTGATACAAACTAAAGGCGCCCTTAAGTCTTAGAATGACATGACACAAATATGACGCAACCAATTAATGGTCAAATGAAATCAAGTATGGCAAATATAGAGATAAAATACATGCAACGTGCAAGCCAATCATTTATGATATTAATAAAAGTAATTTTGATACAATTATAAACAGTAGTTTCAGAGGAAATAAGGGAGGAAAAAAATGGCTGAAGGTGATTTTAGAGAGGTATAAATTTTTATATCTTACTTTTGATTAATATCTTTTTAACTAATATAATTATTTAACTAAAAAGAGTATTAATCAAAACAGTAGTTTAGAAATATTTTGACTTTAAGGAGATTCAATAGTCTTTGGCCCCATTTCGCTAGTTCGAATCACAACTCAAGCTTTTATTATGGCGTTTTCTCTTACAAAAGTTTAAATTTAACTTTTTCTATTATAATGTTTTCTCTCACATGAATTTATTTTTTAACTCAAGTTCTCAACTCGAATGAATAAAACGCACAAGGCCTTTGTTAACTTATCTAATTCAATAATTCTAATTTTGTATTTATACGAAGTTCATTGGCGGTGCCGATTTCTTTTTGCTTTTAATCTGCAACTAATTTTTATTTAAATCATCGATAGAAACTTCGATCGCAATACGAGCAATCTCAACCCTAATTAATAAAGGCTCAATCAGCCTACAACGTTAATTTGGCTCAACAAGGGTCAAGTAATGGTACCTCCTGCAGACTAGGGGTGTTCGTCGGTTTAGTTTTGTCGGTTTTGGTCGGTTTGGTGGACGAACCGACCATGTTGGTTTTCTAAAAGTTAGAACCGAAACCGAACCGCATCTAACAGTTTCAATTCGGTTAACCGAATTTCGGTTTCGGTCGGTTTTGGTCGGTTTTCGGTTTTGGTAATCAGGAAGATGACCTCAGTTAACCATCAGGTTACCAGCATCTTTAATTGCATTTTTGACCCGCAAGTACGAAAAAATATAAAATTTTCCTTCAATGTAAAGTTGCAAACACGTAATCACAATAAATGAATACAAGCACAACATCAAAATTGATAATTGGACAAACACAAGTTTAAAAAACATTTAAATTGTCATAAGTAAAACAAAACGAAAACATAAAAATAAAAATAAAAATCCCATCTCGGTCGGTTCGGTTTTAACCGACTCTCTACACACAAAATTGAAACTGAACCGACTTTTGAGGAAGTCGGTCGGTTAACCGAACCGACTGTGTTCGGTTTCACGTGGCACCGTCGTTTTCAATTTTGAGCGGTCGGTTTTTCAGTCGGTTTCGGTTTTACGGTTTTTTTGTACACTCCTACTGCGGACCATGTCATCCTCTTCACGATAGTTTTGAATAGCTTCAATAAACACTAATAAGAACAGTCTGATATTCCTAGAGAAATATATTTGTCCCTTTCTCTTTCATCCATGATTCAAACACTTTGTAATTGGTTTGAAAAGAATATGTGAAGCTACAACTCCTTGAGTTTCTCTTGATAATGAGATACAAACTTTTAAATTTAGTATTAATTAATCAGCTAAGAAATACGTGTTTGGCACGTTGGATAAGGATTAATTTATGCTAATTCATTGTTTGTTGGATTAGTAATCCCTCAAAGAACAAGGGATATCAACGCTCCAGACAATCTCATAACCTCCCCAACAGACCATGGAGATATCTTATCAAGATTTAATGCTAATTTTTATTTTTCGTTTATTAAAAAAGTTATTAATTATAAAGAATAAAAATTAATTATAAAGAAAAAGTGCAAAACTACTCTTTTATAATAATCATATTTTTTTCATTGACCTCTTAATATATGAGTGATATTTGTACAATTTTGCTATATTTAATTCAACTCTCAAAAAGAAGTCAGATCGTGTGACTTTTACTATAAGATATATCTTTTTTTCAGGGACAACAAAAAAAAGAATGCAGAAAATTAAGAAGTAAGAAGAAAGGACCAAATAACTACAAAAAATAGAAAAATAAAAAAGAAAGGAGGCCAAAGAAAAAAAATGGGGAGTTTCAACCAAAAATTCCCAAAACTATATTCGCACTTCGTTTATATTTAAATAACATTATATTCCCAAAACTATATATTATTTTTGAAGGATTAGTATATTACATTCAGTAACGTCTTATTTGTTACCCTCATTAATATAGTTAGATTGAGTGTTTTACATACTAATATTAGTTGTTAGGTGAGTGCAAATATAATTAGCACGTGTTACACAATACTAATTAATTAATTCATTATTATTTGTGAACATGAATTTGATATGGTGTAGAATATAGTTTTAAAAAAAAAATCAGCTGAGGCATATATAAAATATGGAAACAGATACATGGTAAGCATGACTAGAATTTTCAAACCAACTGGCCGTTATTTATTAGAATTTCTATATCCTTGATTGTTAACTCCGTCGGTTACATGACATCTCTTTCATTTAATCTCATTTTATTATGGTAAGCATGACTAGAATTTTCAAACCAACTGGCCGTTATTTATTAGAAATTCTATATCCTTGATTGTTAACTCCGTCGGTTACATGACATCTCTTTCATTTAATCTCATTTTATTATTTTTTTTTTTAATTTTTCTTTTCAAGGAAAGGTATTTTTATGTTTAATTATTTTATCATAAACAAAATATTATAGCAAAATTTTCCCGGTCAATAACTTGATCAGAAGGATAACGAAACAAACATTTTGGCTATAAGTAAGGTTCACTCTTTTCTCAACTCGTATTAAAGAACTTGGGAAAAAATGAAGTACTCTGAGTTAATCTCTTCATTGTTTTCCTGTGTCATTGCTTTTCAATTCTTTTTCTGGTCAGTTTCTGCACCTTCGTTCAGTCGAAGTAGATCTCGAGGAAAAGACCGAATGGGTTCAAGCTGGAGCTGCACTTGGTGAAGAATATTACAGAATTTCCGAGAAAAGTGCAAATCTTGGCTTCCCGGAAAGGTGATTGCTACACTGTTGGTGTTGGCGGGCACTTCAGTGGAGGAGGCTATGGAATTTTGTTGCGAAAATATGGCCTTACAGCTGATAATATTCTTGACGCTCACATATATAGTCGATGCTAAAGGAAGAATTCTAAACAGAAAATCCATGGGGGAAGATTTGTTTTGGGCAATCCGCGGCGGTGGAGCTGCGAGCTATGGAGTTTTTCTTGCTTGGAAAATTCAACTAGTTCTTGTTCCATCGAAAGTCAACTGTATTCAACGTCGTTAGAGACTTGGGAGAAACATGAAACAAAGAAACTTGTTCACCAGTGGCAATATGTTGCCGACAAATTTCACGAAGATATGTTACTCTTCATCAGGATCCACGCCGTGAATTCTACTGCGGAAACTAATAGTACTATTACAAGCTACAATCATTTCCGTGTTCCTCCATCTCATGAAAAAGAGCTTCCCCAAGTTGGGTTTGGTAAAAGAAGATTGCATCCAAATGAGTTGGATTGAATCCATTCTCTTAGTCAATGGATTCCAAAGTGGAACGCCTCCTAATGTTCTGCTTGATAGGAGTAAGCCTTAAGGACAACCGATTTCTTTCTTTGAGAAAACGGACTACATTGAAAAGCCTATTCCAGAAGAGGTGTTTGGGAAGGCTTTGGGAAAGGTTGTACGAAGAAGTTGGGGCCGCGACTTTCCAGCTATTCCCTTTCGGGGCGAAAATGAGTAAGATTTCAGAATCTGATATTCCATTCACACATCGGGTCGACAACCTCTATCAATTTACATATCTTGTAAGGTGGGATGAAGATGGGAATGTTACAATAACCAAAAGGCATTTGAATTGGACTAGAAGTGTTTATGGTTACATGACTCCTTATGTGACGAACAATCCAAGAGGTGCATATCTTAATTCTAGGGACCTTGACCTAGGAAGGAACAACAATAATGGCACCGCGCAAGCAAGCACTTGGGGAAGAAGTTATTTCAAGGATAACTTCGACAGGCTAGTTCATGTGAAGACTAAGGTTGATCCAACTAATTTCTTCAGGAATGAACAAAGCATCCCACCCCTTCCATCACGGGAAAAGGAAAGAGGTGACTAGACACCATTCTCCTAAAGAATTAACGTTCACGTTGTTTTAAATAATGATATCATTTGGTTTCTAATTAATAATATTGGTTTCACCAAAGCCATATATATGTTTGTGTGTTATTATAAAGTGACTGTTGTCTGGAGTCTATTGTTACAAAGAGTTTGTTGTATTTCTATAAGAAAACTGATTTTAACGTATTAAGTTTCTTTTGCCTTTCGTAAAATAATTACGCTTATCTATAATGTATATATGTATATGTTACATAATAGCATATATATATATATATATATATCTACAAATCTATGTAGGCTACGCAGGTACCTTAAATTCCATTAATGTAGACTACCTCATGATTAGTGTCACGGTAGGATATCATCGATTAGTAGTAGGCTATTACGTACCGTGGCATTTTCTATAAGATTATTTTATGGAAAAAATCAATTGAAGAATTGTGGTTCTTGTATTTGTGTAATTAAGCTGAGAGAGAGACAACAACTCTAATGAGTCCAAGCTGGCTCCGTCAAATAATATCAGTTGAGTGAACCACAAATTCTACTTCAAATAAATAATATCGGTCGAGTGAGCACTACAAGAAAATTGTTGTTTAACAAAGGTCGATATACGCTGCTAAATGTCTTTAACTACGTGCAGTTGTGCGTTGTCTTATACAATATTGTTAAAAATAAGTGGTATTTAACAACCTTTATCGTATGTCTATAATGTACTATGATCTTTGTCAATTATTCACTAGTACTTTTAACATTGAGTAGTGAATGTTGTTAATAAGTAAGTTTTTTTTTAAAAAAATAATAACTAATAATTCAAATTATTTTTGGCCATTCAAAAATCTCATGGTTGTATCATTAGCATAAAAGGTATAGTAACCGAAAAAAAAAAAACGTATTATAACAAACTATGTACTTACAAACATGACAGAAAAATAAAACGAAAGATATAGTTATAAATATCAAGGTTTCTTTCAAAAAATTACAAGTTCAAGTTTCTTTCAAAAAATTACAAGTTCAAATAATTAGCGTACAAACTTCTTCTCCTTGCTTCTTGTATATAGGCTTCTCTTGCTTCTTCTTGTCATCTTATTTTGGGTTTAACGTCAAATATGGATGGTGATGCTGTGCAACATAGCACTTAGAATTCCCACATGGGATTTTTTTTTTCTCTTTTTGTGTCTAGAAGCATACGAAATTAAAGAAAATAAAGTTATAAGACCTTGAACAAAGGAGTAATTCTTTGCTGCGTCACTTGAAATGAAGTAATGAGTCTACTTTTGTAATTAGCATTAAAAGCTGACTATTTTGTGGAGTGTTAAGAGCAGCCTGCAAAATTTTCAAACTGATCATACTTCAAGGGTAAAACTATTGCCAACTAAACACATTGTCCAGCCTTAAGAACTATAAAGAACTAGAACAAGAACCAGAATACCAGAACCAGAATCAAATTAAACCAAAGCAGATCATGTGAGCTGGCATGGAGACACACTAGGAGCGGTGGAGGCACTTGCTCCTCACTGAAAAAATAAAAATATGTATTACATTGTTGTAATTATTTAAAAATGATCATTCTATGTTGCTAATTTGTTCTATGTTTTTGGACTAATTAATTTGTTAATTAATTCGTTTTAATTAAATACTATTTTTGGCCTTGATATGAATTTTAACAGGCGTACCAACCAATTCGGTTTTGAAGCCTCAATTCAGTTTTACCTCCTCTTCAAAGTCATTCGATCTTCCACATTTTGGAATTAATTTAATTTATTTTCTTCTTCTTTTGGCTTGCTTGCATCATTATTTTTCTCTCCCTCTATCTCTTAATTCATTTCATTCTATTTCTCGCTCTTCTTTTCAAATAGCACTTCAACTATTATCTCTGAGCTTTGCTATTCTCTCTCTTCGATTTTCAACCTTTCAGAGGATTTATTTTCCTTGGTCTGTTGTGCTCATGTTATGCCCGCGTTGATTGTTCTCTTGTTCTTCATATATATTTGGTTTTTATATCTATAATATGTTGCTACTTAATAAAATTTTTATTGTTAGAATATTTCAGTCTATGAATTTTATTTTCATATGTGCCCCACTAAATCTAAAGTCTAGCACCGTCACTAATGTGTGGTAAAATATCATGGAGTCAGATAACTTATTAAGCATATATATATATATATATATATATGGAGGCTCTCACGAGGAGCAATCTGCAAGGAAAAAGTATCAATAATTTTATTTTGCCTAAATCTTTTAAATAAAGACTTGGTAATACGAGTGTTGGTGTCGTTTTATATTTTTAATGTCGTTTAATGTCATTTCACATTCTTGATGTCATTATCGTTATGTTACAAGTACTCACTATTTGTCGTTTCGTTCGTTACTTGTACTATAGCACGTAATAGCTAGGTTTCGGAAGATATTTTGAGAAATACATTACAGAGCACTAGCTATTCCACTTATCGTGATGAATTTTCTTTATTAACTTCTTGCTGTGTCAGGCCAAAAAAAAAAAAAAAAAAAAAAAAACAAATAAAAAATAAATAAACTTCTTGCTGCGTCAGGCAAGACCCCTCAACTTTATATTATTCCGAATTTATCTTTGTGAACTTTAAAAACTCACGTTTCCTCCTCAATTTTGAATTAGTCTCACTAAATCCTCATTCCAAAAAAAAAAATCATTAAAAACAAATGGCAAAAAGTACATGAATTCACTTAACTTCTTTTTCCATTTGTTTTAATGGAATTACAGAGTTCAAAACTAATCAAAATTAAGGGTGGTCAGGGAAAAATGAAAGTTTTTAAAGTTCAAAAAATAAAGTGAAAATGACCTTACATTTTAGGGGTCATAGGTGAGAATAATTCTTTTTTTAATAAGCAACAATTTTATTAAAAAGAAAAGTAAAAAATCTTACAAAATTCAAACATAAAAAGCCTAACCAAAAAAAAAAAAAACAAAAAACAAACCAAAAATAAGCATAAAACAACAAAGAAGCAACCGAAGAGTAAAATTTAAGATTTTCTCATTTTTAAACCATTTCCACTGCGAGCTTCAAGCATGTAGGATGACTTTTTTTTTCTGAATTATCATTCAATTCTTTTCCCTCAAATATCAAGTTCAGTAAAAAAAATTTCCAAGAACACAACAATAATTTTTGCCACCTTTTGAGCAAAGTATGAGATTATTGATTTTTGGTGCATTATCCATTTTAATGCTTCAATCTAAGAAAGAGTTATCATTTAGTAGACTCTCCAAAGATTTTCTATTCATATATACCCTGCAGAGAATCTGATTGTTAAAGTATAACTACATCGAAAGGACTAGTTATAAGACTAACCTCTAAATTGATACATATAAACTCTAAACATGCACGGTGCACCATAGGGTTCAAATTCGATGACACTTTTTGTACCCTCCTTAGTTGTTTGAATATCTGAATGGTCAATAATTTTGTTTTGTTTTTGGTAGTCTCAAAACTGTTAGTCTCATCTAAATTTTCTTTCACAAAAGTAACAACATTTTCAGAAACTGACTTCGTCTTCATCGACTCCATCAATTATTGTCTAAACAATCATGACCACATCCTCATTTATTTTATTAGCTTTCTTAGACTTATCATGATCGTTATCCGGAGTTTCAATATTTTGACTTAATTTCATGAGTATCAACTGCTTCCGGCCGGTGTTCTTAAACAATCTTTTTTATGCACATATAAGATGAGAATCATGGAAACCATATCCTTTGCAATGGATTAACGTATCAATCTAAGAAAAATTATTTCCAAGCAAAATGTAATATCATGATGTGAAACTTGAATAATTGTATATGATTCATATTCACACAAGTATAATACAGCTAATATGCCCAAGGTATTAAAGAAACGGAGGATTGTGGAGTATTTTATTATTTAAAAAAAAAAAAAAAAAAAAAAGCTAACGTACTCAATTGATTCAAGGCCTTTTTTTTTTTTTTTTTTTTTTTTTTTGTTTCTTTAATATCAGCTGGCTGTTTTTCTTTTAGAGAAATCAACTCAATTGGATTAAGTAATGTGTTATTTTTCTATCCGATTAGGGGTGACCGCGCTTAGCATGATCCGAGCACATTGATAGACATTGAACATGGGAAGTCATTGACCCGTATACGTTTGAATTCTCAATCAGAATTATTTTTAATTTAATTAATTACATATATGGCAAATATATGGCAGACTGATCGTGGTATAACAATTATAACGTTTTTGGATTGGGGCTGTTATTTTCATGTAAACTCTTTTTTAAAGCAAACAGATGTTGATTTAACATCTTTATTGGTGGTTTTACGCTCTGGATAATGTCGCTCTTTTTCTTTTCGTGATTTTTATGGTCAAGAATTTTTCCGTGTTGAGTTTAGTTTGTGTTTGTTTTGTCCGAATCACTCATTCTTTTTCTTTGTTCAGATTTTTATTTATTTTTTTTCCTTTCAGATTTCTTCCGTGAAGGTTAACGAGGATTTTGAGATATCCTTAATTTGGGATATAGTTTGAACATAAGGCCTCCTCTCTTTGGACTTTTCTCTCTCTTTTCATGAATAATAATAATAATAATAATATTTTGAGCGAGTCTTTGGCATATATAGGATTGGATTGGAGTTCTAGTGGGTGCCGAGTACGTTATTGAAATGTACCAAATTTTCTTAATGCTAGTTGATCTCCCGCATTTAAAAATAAATAAATACACATAAACAAAAGCAAACTCAGGAATTGAAATTAGGTCAGCCAATCTATATTCTATGCCTCCTTAATTGAGTATACAACTCTAGTGTGTGCATGTATGTACTTATTTATTTATTTATTTATCTCCAAAAACAAGAAAAAGATATCAATGTGGGTTTTGATCTATACGGGCATAAAAATATATAAATATATATTTCTTTGTCTTAGCTTACTTTATCTTTATATTGCCTATCTTTTTCATTGCCTTTTGGAATCCATTAAATATCCCAAAACTCCTTTTTTTTTTTTTTCGCATGCATCAATTCTTGACAAGATATATTGTGTGTGTGTGTGTGTAGTGCTAAATGACATGCAAAATTGAGAGAGACCCTACTCATGCAATATAATTAGCTCAATCTTTAAGCGACACATGCACGCGTGTGTTTTTCTATTTGCAATTTGTATATGTAAAACATATATATCAATCACTATAATATAATTACTGGTGTACACTTGTCGAGCTAAATTGATGTAGCTCGTTAATGACGAACAACATGATTGGCTAAGCCTTGGACTGCTTTTTCTTTCTTTTTTTCTTTCTTTTTGTTTTCCTTTCTTGTTCACGTCTTTCTTAAAGAATGGTCGTGCAATCCAAGGCTACGAATTATTTTGCTAGCTAGCTAGTCCAAAGCAACATCTCAGTGAAGCAGCTTTTGTTATTAATAAAGGCTAGTATACGATGCGTGGTTTAAACGTTTTTACTTCCCAAACATGTTATTAAACACTTTGGGAAAGTAGGAATGTATTGATGCTATGCCTATGCCTTCGAGTGCAGCTACTTTTTTTGGGGTAGAAATTAACTTGTATTCTGCTGATTCAAGCTTTGAGTCAATGAAGCTTCTTGTCCTGATATATGACGAGTTTTCAAAAAAGAAAAATTCATTCAATTATCTAACTTACTACAACCGTCAGATTTACATCTCACGATTAAAATAATAGTATCTATCAATAATAGAGTAACCATTAAAATCACACATAAGATGATTACAGACTTAATCTAACGATATTTATCTCTATACTCATATTCGACTCTCATACTCCCTTATTTTAATCTCATTTTATGTCATTCTAATAATATCATGTCACATAAAATTACAATATCATGTTATTTGAAATAATATGTCACATCAATATTAATTTAGAGTGTCATGCAATTAAATTAATCAATTTGGTATGATAATTTCTTATTAGTTAAAAAGAAAGGGAATGAGAAAGGAAGGATATGCGAGCCTAATATGAGTGTAGTTTTTTGTTAGTGAAAAATTAGGGGGCATGATATTCGAAAAGTAGTCAACGTTTGTATGACTTAAGTGGAAGTAATTGCTACAACATATAATTGAGTTACTATAAATATGCTAGAAGGTGGTATTCATATTCATGCCAACTAATTATAATGGTCAAACTAACTCTTGAAAGAGACTTCTTCGGTAGGCCTCCCACTAGCAATATTAGTTTCTGATCATTAAATTTGGATTAAAAAAGTATACAAAAAAGATAGTTTCTAATACATATATGATGGTTGAAAAATAAAAAATTATTGATAGTTTATTTTTTCTAATCCTAATTAACTAGAGAAACTCCTCTGAATAAAACATAAGAAGGGTAAAAAAATAAAAAATAACGTTAGTAGTTAATTTGTTGGTAAATCCTTCTATGAGTTGACTGTCTTGCTCAGAGCCCAATTAATATAGTTGCCAATATTGTTGCAGAGCTTGGGTAAACTACACAATCATGTATAATTAAAGGTAAATATAAAACATCGAATCCCAAACAAAATACACATAATTGAAAATAGGAAACTAGTGACTCCATTTTTTTAATTTGACACGGAAAATCATGCATACATGATAGAGGTGATCTATCATTCAAGATCTTCAAATCATCATATCCTTGTAAACCACTACTTACAAAACAACAAAATGAGTACCACATGATCCAATTGGACAAATTGGACCAATATATTTGTAGTAGTACTCATGATGACACAAGTACTAGAGTAGTACTAGCACTACTTGATGATCAAGTTTCTTATTTTTCATACAAACTCTCCAACTTGATCACTTCCGTTGACAACTTTCTCCTTCCTCTCACCACCACCACTCCCATTGAACACAAAGTCCAAGTTGTAGAGCACCGGGACCATGGTGAGGGAGCATAGGAAGACGAGGACCGGGCCGAAGATCCAAAGCAGGAGCGGTAGGGCGGCGTAGAAGAGGCGGTTTCCGATGGTGTTGAGGAGGTAGCCCTTCTCCAAAAGCTCGGCGATGTAGGCGGTGGTGACTAACGACGTGTCGTCTTGTGGGCTGTTGATTAGGATGTTGACCTGGTTGATGAAGCGGATGGAGAGGGAGTGGCACAGGAAGGAGAATAGGAATATTGTGAGGAGAGTCACGTACTTGAGGGCCACCATGAAGTCCCCGTGGGCCCCATAAACGGTGTCGTTTAGTGGCTTCTTCACGCTGTACGTGCTGCTTATAACGGCTGCCAGTCCTGAGCATAGAAGTATGGATGTCGTGGCCATCAACGTTGATCCCATGATTGTGTTCCTAAGGGTTTGCACCGCCAGAATGTTTTTCTTCTCATTATCCTACAAAATTCAAGAAAATAAAAATGCATTAAAATAATAAATATTATACAATATGCAGTACATTATATTTATTTATTTATTTATTTATATCTTAAAAATTTGAATTTTTTTAATAAGTACTATATCATGAAAATGATGGTATCATTTGATAGTTATTGATTGTAATGCGCACGTTACATTTAAACTCCATTTCTTATTATTTACATTATTAATATATTTATTGATTGGATTCTAGCTAGAATTGTGGATATTATTGTTCCCAGGTATAGGATTCCAACGTCATTAGATTTCAAAATGTTGGAAAATCTGGCCCTTTGTGTGTTGAAATGGTCATATATATGAAAAAGCAGGAATAATTAGCTATAGGGGTGAGTGGTGTTACTGTGTATATACACACACACACACACACACACATATATATATATATATATATATTTACACCCGGCGGTAAATGATTGAAGCTAGGTGACGCGTGATGCAACAGACCAGAGTTGGTAGGAGTGGAAAGAAATTAGAGAAGGGCATGCATGCTTTACACAGTCATATTGCATATTAGTTCCAGTTGGGACTTGGGAGCAGTGCTAAACAACTAATTAAAGCAGAAACCAACTGAAGCATACAACAGGAGGAGCATTATTCTTTAGGAAGTTACAAAGGGTGCTGAATCTACTTGTGGGTCATCACCATTACTCATGATGAGTACAACTTTTTTGAGAATAATGCTAAAGATTATATATACCACTAATTTGGTTATGAAATTAATGTTTGTTTTCCAAGTATATATAATTCGTACAATAACTCAACGTATTATACATTTATGTATTAATTTGTCACGTTTGTTCAATATCCTTCTCATAGTTATAAATTTTCCTAGCTGCAATTTATGTATAGTTTTGGACACACATGTAGCTATAATATATTGCTTTTACTATATAAATACCGGTGGACCATCTTAGGTTGATGTGACGGCTGTGTTTTTAACATTTTTGTGGATTTGTTGTGGTGTGGCGAAAAGATGATAGACAACCTAAGAGTACAATGATCTCCACCCAATAAAATCTGAGTGAAATATTAGGATGCCACTTGGTATAGCTTCTTTATGTTGCACCTGGAATAATCTGGGTCCTTTTCTTTTCTCCTTTTGGGATACTCTCATGTTATTTAATTTATTCCATCATTCATTATATTCCTTGTTTTTTTTTTTTTTTGGGCTCAGGAATCATTCATTACATTATTAATTCAACTCGTGAACCTTTTAAAAAGCCAATAATATCATGGAAACTGCTCTATCTACTCAATTATGTGGAATGGTGACATATGTTCAACCTTTATTAATTTAATTAAGAAGAATTCGTTATGTTGGGGAAACTAACTGTGCTTTTCGAGTAAAACGTACTCCATTGATATGAAAGAATTTTGTTTAGACATCTTTGGCAACTAACATTACTACATCAATGAACATATCACAAATGGTAGAAGTAATAAGATAGTGATATGGACATTTTCTGATGCCAGTTGCTCTTTCTCTCTTCGATTAAAAAATAAAGTGATATGCACATATTATGTATGTGTATATGCGTATGTATATGTACGTAAACGTACCTTGACAATGGCGGAGACCCAAAAACGACGTCCGTTTGCATTGATTCCGATGATGGTGCTTTCAGGCTGAGTCCTAACCTTGTGCCATAACCACACATGATAACCAGCCACTATTAAGAACCCTAAAGGAACGAGTATCACATCCAAATAACATGGCCTCCACTCCATATGTATATCTTTCTTTATTATAACCTAGCTCTCTCTTCTCTCTCTCTCTCTCTCTCTCTCTCTCTCTCTCTCTCTCTCTCTCTCTCTCTCTCCCCCCGTCTCTCTCCTTGCTTAGTTTGTTTCTCAACTACTAGTCTTGATATATAGTTACTGCATGCTGTATGTATGACGAGTGCTGTCACTCTATATATAATATTTCTTCTCTCTATCTCTCCACTTCGGGGACTCGGCAGCTAATATATATAGTATAGCAAAAAAAATAAAAATGTATGTAGACTGGATTAAATGCGTAGTTCAAGGAATAAGTTTTTGATGATCCGGCCATTGGGAGAGAGAACTTAAAATGAAGAGGCAAAGTACGCCAAAAGCAACAACAACAAAAAAACTCCCCCCCACTTTATTGCTAAATTAAAGGCTTGTATGAGAGCCTTATTTTGTGGTGAGTTTTCTCCCACTACCCACCACTTTTTTTTTACCCCTTTCTTTTTGTTTATTATATATATTTTTGAGTATTTTATTTCTTTCTTCTTTTCTTTTCTTTTCTTTTTTTTTTTTGGAAGTTTTTCTTTTAGGAAGTGCAAATGCCTCTTTAGACCACTATCTTGTCTTTGTTCTTTGTTCTTTTGCATGAATTATTGTTTAAGTAGTGTATGTGTTTGTGTGTACACTCCCATAATATATCCATTTAGTCTTGCAAAAATTATCACTTCTACTATGAGTGACTTCAACTGTTGGCGAGTGCAAAATATATGTCCTTATACGCCAAAGTTGAATTCACAAACAAAGTGCTATTTCTATAGGGTTTATATATGCACTCAACTCTAAAAATGAACCTCCAACTTATAAAAGAAAATGATCATCAGATGCAAAAAAAAAAAAAAAAAACAAAACAAAAGCATATAAATTTGTTTAAACTTTAATTTGCCTATGTAGATGTGACTCTTTAGCCTGAGGGCATTTTTGTAAACTCTAAATATTGTTGTTTAGTCAGAAAAAGATTATCGATAGCTGAAAGGTAAATTTTAATTTATTAGTTATATAGGAAAACAGAGTGCAAAAAATCTTGGCATATTTGGATATGTAGACTGGGAAATCACTAATTATCAAAATTAGAAAAGACTAGACTGCGCTGAACTGAAGGTATTGACTTATTTATAAGAACGCCTTTCTTTGGGGGACTAATCATGAGAGAGATTAAAGAGAGAAAAAAAAGGCACAATATTTATGTATTGTAACAACAATTTTAATATTGTCAAAAAACAATGTTGTTCATAAACTGCTTATACGGATAGCATGCTTATGGATGATACTAGTGGCTTTGTTTGGTATTGTTTTCTCATCCTAAAATCAGCTTCTGCTGGTAGCAAAAACTGATTTTAGTGTTTGGTAAATCTCCTCAAAAGTACTTTTTAAAAAATTTTTGAAGAATTTACAACCAACATCAGAAGCAGCGCCCTAAAGATAGTTTTAGCTTTTAGATTGTCTAGGAATCAACATAGTACAATTAATAAAACTTTCATAATACCCCTAATGAAATTTAAAATTTACAATCTTCCTAATCTATAATATAATATAATAGTAATATTGTAACAAATAATATCATAATTATATTAATAACTCTAATATTATTATTTTATCATATAATATGATATTATAATAATATTATAATAATTTTAATAATATGATAT
>NW_010367943.1:415955-418455 GCF_000414095.1 Morus notabilis | reverse complement strand
TTTGATAGGTTCATATTGGGTATTTACACTATCCCCCACTTTGATTGGTCCATGTTGGTTATTTTGTTTGATCTTGGCTCACACATGAATAGAAGTATGTAATATTTTGTGTGATTATTTTTAGAATATAACGTTGTTGTTAGACCACCCCCTGTTAACTTAAGTTTTGTGAAGAATTGGTAAAATAACATAGTAAAATATAATAGCGCTGACCCACCTCTTATTAACTTAAACGTTTAAGAGAATTGATAACCTAATATAGTATAAGGGTAGGTCGTCTCACGTTTAAATTCCTGTAATTATAGTTTCGTAACTTGTTATGTGTGAGCCTATTATCTACTTTAATATACACATATGCGAAGCATTTGTATTCTCCTCCCTTTTAGATTGGTCCGTGTTGGGTACTTTGTTGAGAAATTTCAAGGAATGCCACGAAAAAAAAAAAAAAACCGTCACCTTTGTATTTATGCCATAGATATCGGTGCTTTGAATTTGTCCACATAATTAGATTAGTCAAAGGTTAACAAAACAATAACAAAGTTGTAGCATAAATGATCTGTAGGCATAAAAATTGTGACATGCCACCTAATTTTCTCTACTTTATCTGGTCTACGCTCACACTAGAAGGAGAAGTGTAAAAAGAAATACAAACGCTGACCCACCTTCTAAGAGCTAAGTTTTCAGGTTAGATTAGTAAACTAACATCATACTCGAATAATTTTGATTAATGGGTATATCCTTGCGTGATATATGGATCCCTCAAAAAATAGATTGTCCATGTACTCTGCCCACTGCAGTGGGGCTGATTCGAACATAAAGCTCGTATTAGTGCGTAGTAGTTAACAATTGCATACTGATGTGGTGACAGTTTTGAGAATATTTTGGAAAGTATCTTTATGTTTGTATTTGTATTCATAGGATTAGCCTTTGTTCATTATTTTATGATCATTATTATTATTTTAAATTTAAATTGGGTATTCGATTTCTTTTTAAATCTGATAGTTTGCGATTTTGGATCCTATAAATAGAACAAAGTAGTATACTTACATAAACAATACCACAATTAGAGAACTTACTATAAAAATCTAACACCTGATTGATGACTTGTCGTACAAGACAGTGCTACGCAGTACCAAAGTTTTTTTTTTTTTTTTTTTTTTTTTTTTTTTTTTTTTTTGCTGAGTGTACCAGAGTGATATTTAGCACTATTTTTCTTCATACTTTGAAGTTGATCTATAAAAGGGCCGAGGAAGTTTTGGTCCATAAACAAACCAAGCCCAGCCTGCAACGCTCATTCCCAAAATTCGGCTTGTTCCCAACCTTGTAATAAGTACTTATTTTGCTTTCCTCTAGCCAATTGCTTATAAGAGATTGACAACTGTGCAAATATATATTAGCTTGTTTTATTTATTATGCCTTGTTCTTGTTCGCTCCACATTCATTGCTTTCTCTAGATTTTATCTCAAATAATTTTGAAATGGGAAATTTACGATTTTTTACTATGCATTTTGAGTTAATTATAAAAGTAACCCTAAATTAAGTTTATCTAACCATTAAATCGGTGTATTTTTTTATTTTTATATGATTTATGCAGATCTAATAGTTAGAAAACCTAGCCTACCGATATGTTAGCGTATTAAAAAAACTCTTTTAAAATTAAGGGTTTGTTTTAAAGGTATACTCAAACCATGATTAGTGTTGGACTTTCGGGCGGCGGGCATGCCCAATGCCCGAAAATTTTTGGGCAGGCGGGCAGGCCCCTATCGCCGCCCGAAAATGTTTTTCTTCGGGCACGGGCTTGGGTAGCCCGAAAATGGTAAGCCCCCCGACAGCCCGCCGCCGTGGAGAAGCCTTCCCCCGCCGTTCGCCGGATTTTTTTTGAATTTTTCGGCAAATACCCGAAGCTGCCCGAACTGCCTGAATTACCTGAATTTTTTGTGACCGTTGCCCGAATTTCGACCCGTGCCCGAAAAATGCCCGATTTTTTTTTTACCGTTAGCCCGAAAATGCCCGAATTTTGAAAAAAAATGGTCTTTTGCCCGAACCTGAACCCGAATTTTTGAACCAAACGGTCGAATTTTTATCCGTTGCCTGAACTGCCCGAATTTTGCCCGACCTGCCCGAAAAATTTGTAGCCGTTGGACCCGAATTTTTGGGAGAAAATTTTTTTTTTTCAACCCAAAAATTTTCCTATAAATACCCCCCCTCCCCCCAACCATTTTCCTCACCCCAAAACTCTCATTCTCTCTCAATTTCTCTTAATCTCTCTCAAATCTCTCTTAATCTCGCTTAAATCTCTCTCGAATCTCGATCTCTCTTAAGCTCTCTCAAAGCGCTCTCAATCTCTCTTATTTTTCATAATGGCTTCTTCTGGTTATGATGGTGGTGGTGATATTCCTATTGATGCCCAATTCAACATCGAAGAAGGGCAATTTCCTAATGTTTTTCAATCGCAGGAATCGCAAACTATGGAAAGAGATGCTGATCAAACTGCAAATCC